>NC_083317.1:59455542-59612376 GCF_963455315.2 Globicephala melas | reverse complement strand
CCTGAAGACCCTAACTCGCCCTAATCTAGCCATTTAATATCATAAAACTTAAGGACCGTTACTACCCAATTTAGTGCTCAATTACATCATATTTTCATGTTTTGTAATATTTGCTAATTGTTCCATGTATTTGTTTCTCTTTGAGGATTTTATCTGTGACATTATTTGGAGTCAAGCATGTATCTGACACTTAGTACATACACTACAGGTTCTGTTTTCATACGAGCGGAGGTAGCCCAGCTAAGGTTGTAGCTTTCAACAAATCCTAAAAAAAACACCCCAGGATGTCAGGGAAATGGCTGTTCTTAATTCTTCAGCATTATTTCTACAGATATTCCTTTCTCTCCATTTGTTTTCTTCCTGTGGGACCCCTATTATGTTGATGTCATAATTGGGTCCGTGCTCCCAATTTCTTAATTTTTCTCTTTATATCCTACATCTCTTTAGGTAGATCCTCAACACGATCCTCCAGTTCTCTAATCCGTTATTCGTTCTAACGTCCAACCCATTGCTGAGGTCTTTATGTAAACAGTATTATTTTTTAAATCTGGGATTTCCCAGTTGCTTCATCTTTCATCTTTATAGCTGTAACCTGTTTCATTTGAACAACGTCCTCCTATCCACATCTCTTCCAGGATGTTCACTTTGCTTGTCATGAAGTCTTATTCTTCCTGTTCATTAACTCTACTACATCTGGTAAAGGTCATTCAGTTTGACATTTCTCACGTAACTTCCCTCTGTAGATCTGTTGTTATTTTCTCCCATGAGCTCTGATTCCCTGGGCTATCAGCTACCTAGGGTCGTTGAGTGAACTCCAGAGGGGAGGAGCTAAATGTGAGGGGAGTTCAGGGAAGAAGGAGGGACTGGAAGGGTGGAGAGCCTCTGAGTTGACCATGCCCCTTTTCACCCCCCTCCAGGGGTCCAGTCCCTGCCCATCTAATTTTACTTCTACCTTCCCGCCCCTCATCCACCGCCCCCCAGCCCCACTGTTCCTGCTCCCATCCTAACCTGCCGGCGTCTGCCCCGTGAAGGGGCCTGTGGGAAAGCAGGGACAGCTCAGGGTCAGCAGGTCAGCAGGCACAGTGGTTACCCTTCTCCACGCCAGCCTCCACAGACGTTATGCCGCGAGCCAGCCCACCCTGGGTGGGTACTGCTTGTTTCCTCCCTCCCGATGACGATGAGGCAGGGCAGGCAGCAGTACACCTGGGCCAAACTGAGGGAGGCAAAAAAGCACCACAAGAAAGCTCTCCTCCAACCTATTCCCTACCCATGGGCTCTTAGACTGAGGGTGGCCACGTGCCTCTCACCCCAAGAGCTGACCATCTTCTGTCTCTCCAGGCCTCTCACAGACTTTGCATTAGCTCCTCTGTCCCACTGCCCTCCGTCTGGCTTGAGGCATCTCCAGCCTTGGCTCCTGGAAGAGAGCCAGGGGCCTCTGTTGGTTCACCAACCTCTTAGGTATCTGCGTCTGCTCATCTCTGTGTGTGATTCCTTTTTCCTCTTTATCTTTCCTGTCTTTTTCTTTCTATTTCCTGCTTATATTCCTTCTCTTGGGAGGAAGAAAAAATTATAAAGAGGTAAAAATAATTATTTTATGGTTTGAGGCAGAACACAAGGATCTACTCCCTGGATTTTATTTATATGCTGAGTGATTGCACTGCAGGCATGTTTCTTCTAGAGCTATTCTGAGGCCTACTTAATTAATGCTCTAAAGATGGAAAAGCACTACAGAACTACGATGATTGTCAGAGTTATGATCTGATGTTTATCAGCTGTTGTTTTTTTTTTTTTTTTTTTTTTTTTGCCGTACATGGGCCTCTCACTGTTGTGGCCTCTCCCGTTGCGGAGTACAGGCTCCGGACGCGCAGGCTCAGCGGCCATGGCTCACGGGCCCAGCCGCTCCGCGGCATGTGGGATCCTCCCGGACCAGGACACGAACCCCTGTCCCCTGCATCGGCAGGCGGACTCTCAACCCCTGCGCCACCAGGGAAGCCCTATCAGCTGTTTATTTCTGTAGTGGTATTCATTGCCAGACCGGTGCCATTTGTAATTTTAAATAAGTATCGGCAGGATATAAGTATTACCTAAAGAAAACTGCTTTCTAAACAAGACAAAGCCAATCATCTGCAAACATCATCCCCTTCAAAATCTTCAAAGATAATTTCCTGAGACTAGCAGAAGCGGCCTCAGGGAAGGCCATATTTCAGAGACACAACTATTTCTAATCATGGAGTAAACACTGTGGCCAAGATGATATATATGACTTGAATTCTTCTCTGGTGCTCAGGTAAGATGTTCCTCTTTAAATGGGCAAAGATAGCCTGCAGTAGCCCAGATTTGCTCCCTTTGGTCCCTGATCACTTATGTCTGGGTCCATGTAGATATCTTCCAACAAATGTCCTAGCTAGAGAACACCCCATGAAAACTTTTGGTGGGGTTGATTTGGGGGCTGCCCAGAATCCAGATGCCTTGCATGTTTTAGAGGAACTTCCTCCCCTCCACACCACTGTGTGAGTTTTGTGGGAGGCAAGGCTGCCATAGGGGGCAGGTACAGGACCCACGCTCAGAGAGTTGGATGCTCCCACTTGGTACTTTCAACAGTGATTAAATGATACAAAGATGAAGGAAGAGTTTAACACTCGCTGTCAATGGTGACATCAGTAGGGACCATGACAGCAGGGCCCAGGGGTGACCATGTCTAATGGCAGAGGAGGTGGTAGTGGCTAGGTGAGCATCCTGGCCACACATTCCTGCTGCATGACTGTTGTTATAATTTCTTGCAGTGTATTCTCTCTTGGTCCCCATACTGTGAGCTTAGGAACTCAGGTTGGGTGCTATCCAATATCCTTCTAGTAAATTCTTTTTCTCCTTATGTTAGCCAGTTGATTTCTGTTGCCTGCAGCCAATAACCTTGCCTGACCCCACACCTTCTTTCCTTCTCTGTCTACTTCATTCATAGCCCACAGCTAACTTGAGCCTTACTGTCCACAGATCTCCCCAAACCATCTCTGCACACCCAGACTTCACTCTGTTTGCCTGTTTCCTTATCCCCCACTTTTTATCCCTTTATTACCCAGATAAACATTGTCCTTCTCCTAGAAACCTATAATTCCTCCACTCTGGTGAAGACCGTGCAGGGAGAGAGTGGGGACGAATACAGGATTCCTTTTTTGCAAGTATTAGAGAGGATAAAATAAAACTGTGAGCATTTACGTGCTAATTTTGGGGGGAGCATAACGTACACCCCCAGTTACACAAATTAAAATAGTTGTGAGTCACTTCGTCCACAAAAGGGCAGTTAGATCTAAAGGGACAGAAAGAGTCAGTCATTCTTGTTTGCTATGGCTTATCTTCATAGCTATTTAGTGGGGATCCAGAAATACCAGTTCTCAGGATTAATACTGCCCTAGAGGAACATATAGGTTAACTGCTTAGGTCTCCAAGCTGCCCTATGTCTGGCACAAAGAAGGAACCCAGCATTAATGACAATAAAGCACAAAAGAGATGAAGACTGGTCCACAGGGTGGTGGGTGCCTGTGGCTCTGTGAAACACTGAAGGAAATCTGTCACATTCACCGTTTTCCTTAGTGTCAACTCTGCTTGCCTGACTTAACACAGGCAAATGGATGCCTGGATGATCCATGGAGGAAAAACAGAAGTGAAAATCCTCTTGTTTCAGCTTTCAGTAACTGTAAGGGAGTCAGACATAAAGCTCTTAAACTGTATGATCAAACAACCTGACTGTGGAATTATGACTATGGTATTTAAACACTTTTATTGTTGTTGATAAGCATAACAGATGTGCTCTTGTGGGAGGTTTAGTAGAAATATCCGAGGAAATGTCCTCAGGAACCTGAGTTATGTTCCTGGCTTTGCTTCAAACTAGTTGTATAATTTGGACAAGTAATTTATTTTACCAGCTCTGTTTTCTCTCCTTTTAAGAGAGAGGAGATTGGGTAATTTAAAAGGTCCTTTCAGCTCTTAAGTTTAAAATACAATTACCTCTTTCTTATGGTTTTGAGGGATATATATATATATATTTTTTTTTTTGTGGTACGCGGGCCCCTCACTGTTGCGGCCTCTCCCGTTGCGGAGCACAGGCTCCGGACGCACAGGCTCAGTGGCCATGGCTCACGGGCCCAGCCGCTCCGCGGCATGTGGGATCTTCCCGGACCGGGGTACAAACACACGTCCCCTGCATCGGCAGGCGGACTCTCAACCACTGCGCCACCAGGGAAGCCCTTGAGGGATATTTTGTGTTTCTTTTATTGATAGAAAAAATAGAAAAAACATCACAAATGCAAGCCCAATGACACACTTCTGTAGCTAAGCAGACTTGACAAAGAAAATCTTGACATGAAAAAAGGAAATAATGGTACATGAAGTCAAAACAAATATATACTGATTGCCCAAATAATGTATGCTCTTCATCCTCCACTGTTGGTATTATTAACATTCTATAGCAAAACCTTAAAAACTGGGAGACCGGCTCTGAATCAGGAAGGAAGGAACAAAACATATCTCCTGAGATGAAGAAGAAATAATATTTTGCCAGTAGCAAAGCTTCAAACGACCAGAGAACAGGAAGAACCTTGATGGACTGACAGTGTTCACAGAAGACTGGAAAGACAAAAGGGATGGAAGAAGCAGAGAGACAAAAGATACATAGAAAAAAGGAGCAACAAGAGAATGGTAGAGATCGGAGATGGTGGTAACAGAGGGGAAGGTTGGGAACAATGGTAAGAACAATGAGCCCCCAATAAAGAGTTGCTTCAAACTCTTTAGTCCAAGATAGGCTATAAATGTATACACACGTACGCAGTACTATAATACTAAAAATATAGGGTGGCCTTTTCAACAAATGGTGCTGGAACAGCTGGATATCATATGCAAAACAAAAACAAAAACCAAACAAAAATTCTAGACAGAGACCTTACACTTTTCACAAAAACGAATCCCAAATGAATCAGAAATCTAAACGTGAAATTCAAAACTATAAAACTTCCAGAAGATAATATAAGGAGAAAATCTAGGTGACCTTAGATTTTATGGCAGACTTTTAGATACAACACCAAAGGCATGATCCGTGGGGAAAAATTGATAAGTGGTACTTCATTAAGTTAAAAAATGTCTGCTCTGTGAGAAATGCTATTAAGAGAATGAGAAGACAAGCCCATAGACAAGGAGAAAATATTTGCAAAACTTGTTTCTGATAAAGGACTGGTATCCAAAATCTACAAAGAACACTTAAAATTCAACGACGAGGAAACAAACAATCCAGTTTAAAAATGGGCAAAAGATCTGCAAAGATGCCTCACCAAAGAAGATATACAGATGGCAAATAAGCATATGAAAAGATACTCAACTGTATATGCCATTAGGAAACTGCAAATTAAAACAATAAGAGGGCTTCCCTGGTGGCGCAGTGGTTGAGAGTCCGCCTGCCGATGCAGGGGACGCGGGTTCGTGCCCCGGTCCGGGAAGATCCCACATGCCGCGGAGCGGCTGGGCCCGTGAGCCATGGCCGCTGAGCCTGCGCGTCCGGAGCCTGTGCTCGGCAATGCGAGAGGCCACAACAGTGAGAGGCCCCCGTACCGCAAAAAACAAAAAACAAGATATCATTCTACACCTATCAGAATGGCTAAAATCTAAAGCACTGACAACACCAGATGCAGATGAGGATATGGAACAACAGGAACTCTTCATTCATTGCTGGTGAGAGTGCAAAATGATACAGTCCTTGTGGAAGACAAGTTTGACAGTTTCTTATAAAACTAAACATACTTTTACCGTATGATCTAGGAATTAAGCTCCTTGGTATAAACCCAAATGAGATGAAAACTTATGTCCACACAGAAATCTGCACCCAAATGTTTTTGGCAGCTTTATTCATAATTGCTAAAAATTGGAAGCAACCATGATGTCTTTCATAGGTGAATGGATAAATAAACTATGGCATATCCAGACAATGTAATATTATTTAGTACTAAGAAGACATAAGCTATCAAGCCATGAAAAGATATGGAGGAACCTTGAAAGCATATTGCTAAGTGAAAGAGCCAAGTCTGAAAAGGCTACATGCTGTATGATTTCAACAATATGACATTCTGGAAAAGACAAAACTATAAAGAGAGTAAAAAAAACCAATTGGTGGTTGCTAGGGTGTGAAAGAAAGGAAGAAGGGATGAATAGGTAGAGCACAGGGGATTTTTATGGGAGTGAAATTATTCTATATAACTCACCATAATGATGGATATATGACACTATGCATTTCTCAAAACCCATAGAACTGTACAACACCAATAGTGAACCTAATGTAAACTGTGGACTTTAGTAAATAATAAAGGCCAATAAAATATCAATATTACACCAATATTTGTTCATCATTAGTGTACCACGCTAATGCAAGATATTAATAATGGGGAAACTGTGTGAATGGGGGAGGGTGGGGAGAGGATATATGGGAACTGTCTGCACTTTCTGCTTAATTTTTCTGTAAACCTAAAACTACTTTGAAGAATAAAGTTTTGTTAAAAATATGTACATATAGGGGACAGTGAGGAAGCAAACAAAGTTGAAAATCTTTTGCAGCCAAGGTTAGGCAGAGGGAGAGGTGAACTTTTATCTATACTTTTAAATGTCCACAGTATCAAGTGTAAGTTCCCAGGTAGCCAAAGGATGTTTTTACTCAGGACAACATGTTACTTGATGATGTTAGATAAACTTTAATTTTGCCACCATTTTTGGAAATTAAGTATTTTATTCAAACACTTAAGAGTCTAACCAAAACATAGGTGATCTTCACTTTTAAATAACCAATACTTTCATAATTACATAGTGACGCCCCTGGCCATCCTTGGGATCAGCTGTAGAAGGCTGGGTCCAAAATAAAGTTCCTTAAAATTATGGATTGAAAACTAGCTCCTCAAAACCTTTTCAGTGGTCCAAATAAGAGAAAATTTCCCACTTCTTGGGAGCTGTGACAGGGAAGTGGATTCCTACAGCTTTCTTATCAGGAAAGAAAACTCATATTCAACTTTCACTGGACACATTTTTCAATATAAGACAACTTCAAGCCACCTTTACTCTTCTTGTTAAACTAACTGAAAAATCCCCTGTTGAATCTTGTAGCAAAATTAACATCTGCGTATAACTTCTTCCCAAGAGTAAAATCAATTTCTTTGGCTATTACTGTCACTTCAAATAAACTGAGGGGATGAGGGGAATAAGAATTTGAAGTAATTAATTATTACAGCAAATTAATTTTATTAATAACATTTACTATACAATTTAAATTTGCTATATAACATTCAGCTTTGCTTTTCAGGAATGGAGCACTATCTTTTAACATGTAAATCAACTGCTTCTCCTATCTAATTTTTACACACATTCTTATATATAAAAACCGAAGGATCTTAGGCTGAGGACTTAATAGAATACAATGTTATTCTTATTGCTGACCTTAGGTTTTAAGCAAAATACAGGTCCTTAGGTTTTGTTTTGGTTTGCATCGCCAACTAATGTACTGGAAGACCTCAAAGTTTCCATTTTCAAAATGTCCAAGTAAAGAAAAGAAAGATCAATGTTTATAATTTTTTTTTTTAGCAAAATAGAAAAGACTATATTGTCTGGCAGCCCATGATGTATTTGATATTTTTCTTAGCAAATAAGCAGAAAGGAAGGTGAGGCCCTAATTCCAATAGCTCATTCGATGTGCCTTTAAATCATCAACGCACCATCTTGGTGTGTTGACATGAACTTCAGTCAGCTCCAGCGTTAAACAATGCAGGAAGAGCTGGCTAACATACTCCGGGGTGCTGCATGGCAACGTGTTATAACATCAACAGGGTGTGGTTACTTCTATCTGAAATGAAGAAAGAAATGCTGGCACTTCTAGCAGCAAAGAGGTTTCACGGTATCTTCAAGTCCCTTGGTCTTTAAGATTCAAGCTAACAGTGAGGAATGACATAGGAGATACATCTGGTAACACATTGAAACCAAATCAGGAAAGGCAGAAAGGCTGAAAATCTCGATGAACTGTATAAGAACCTAAAACACCCTGTCAGAAGGGACCATCACAGCAGTAAAATCTACACAAAACAAAATAACAACTGAAAAACCAAACCCAACACTACAGCAAGCTTATAGACATGGCACTCAGCAAGAAACAAAAAGGAATTGAAAAACAAGTTCAGCACAAGTAGCAAAGGTAGAGGTCCATTGTACAGTTTAGCATATGATTATCAGGTCAGGGCAGGCAGAAGATGGGCCGTGCATAAAATCAGACTCATAACTGGAGTAATGTCAGCCCCTAAATACCCTTATGACATGTCAATACTCTTTTCTCAGAGCCACGCAGGAAAATGTGAGAGGTGACTCTACGGACTGAATGTTTGTGTCCCCACATCCCCAAATTCATATGTTGAAGCCTAATCCCCAGGGTGATAGTATTTGGAGGTAGGGCCTTTGGAAGTTAATTAGATCATGAGGTTGGAGCTCTTGTGATGAGATTAGTGCCCTTATAATAAGAGACAGGAGAGAGCTGGCTACTCTCTCTGCTCTCTGGGCCACATGAGGACACATCTGTACGTGCTGTTTACAAGCCCAGAAGCCAGCTCTCACCAGATACAGGTCTGCTGACACTTTGATCTTGGACTTCCCAGCCTCCAGAACTGTGAGAAATCAATGTTTGTTTCCTAAGTCAGCCAGTCTATGGTACTCTAACAGGCTGAACTGACTGAGACAGTAACCAACCACCCAGGTAATGTGCTAATGAGATGATTCTTCCCAAACAAGCACCAGTCCAGTTCAGTAAGGAGATGTGGGAGGACAGCAGAGGAGGTTCCTCTGCCTCATTTTGTAAAGAAAACGGGGAGAGTACCTACGACTTGGAGAGAACTGAGGCTATTGCATCAACATTTTTAATTCTTCTAAGTAGTAATGTATACAGCTAGAAGTTACCCCTGGAATGTCCTGTTCATGAGGACTGGATAGGCTTTTTCAGTCTGTATCTGACAGGCTGGTATAACTGATTCTAGATACTGGTTGATATTAATAAAGCCAAGATTTGTTCCTTAGGCATAGACAACTATATGTCATTAAAAGATAAATGCCTCAGTGTAATAAACAAAATAAAAGAAATAAGTCCAGAGAAACATTTCAAATTCAAAAATCTATGGCAAACAATGAATTCTGTCACTGAAAGCCTCAGAGAGGACCTCTTGCTGGGTCATGGTTAGATTTTTATTTAAGGGCTTCTTATCAACATCTAGCTCAAATATAAACATCTTATTATTGTCGCCACGTGTCTCTACAAGAGTATTCTCATTTCCCAATAAACCTGCTTTTATGCCCTCTGTCCCAGTCAAACCCATCCCTGACAATTTTCTCAACAAGGTGATTTCCTTCTAGTTTGGTCCCAGCCCTTGACACAATGAAACCCTATGCCCCTTGAAAGGAGTCTCCAGACACTTCCCCTCCAGGGACTGAAATGAACCACAATCTTGCCTGACCTGTACCTTCAATCGTTATTTTCATTATCCTTCTTTAAACCAGTCACTCCATTCCTTCAGGGATTTTTCTTTTAACGGTAACTTCGTATTTACATTACTCTCAGCCTGGAAGGCATGTGAGACTTTTCCAGGTGCTAGCTTAGCTAATTAGCATGACACATTTGGCTAAATAGTTCTCCAAGACAGCGTTTGGTATGGAAGATGCAGTGGCTGACAGGAGAGGTTAGGAACAAAGTCTCCCACAGAGGTTTCCTCTCTGCACCAAAGCTTAAACTTAGAATAGTCTTTCTCCTCCAAGCTGAAGGAAAAAGAATGGCAAACATACCAATGGCTTGAAGCGAAAAGGGAAAAAGATTAAAACGAAAAAAATTAGTCTTTTTTTTCCTAAACCGAATTCTTTTTTCTCCTTTTTTTTTTAAAATGCACTTATCCACATTGTTTTAATTTTTTCTTCCTTTGCTTACAGCATTATAGTCAGTATTTGCAGACAGTGTCTTTATATGAAACATCCGGTGTAATTTTAATGATGATTAGTCTTTTCCAAAAGAAAAATCTTTAAATAAAATGTACTTAATTGAGAAAAACTTGTGTGAAGTCAAGATTTCTGGAGAGCTGCTCTCTGGAGAGCTAGATGCTACGTGAAAATTAGGAAATAAAATTTGTGTTCATTGGAAAAGAAATGGGAAGCATTTGAAAAAGAGTTCAGGAAAGTCTTCTTTTTATAATGCTCTGTAGTGTGAATTTAATGATTTCATGTGCTACATGTCCATTAGTGCCAATATAAACCCTGTTATATGTATTTCATTCAATATTTTTCAGTTTTCCAATTAAGAATACACCTATGTCTAAACCAAATTCTTAGTTGCACTGAAGACAGGTAGATGGGAAATGACATGTGCAGGGGAGAGAGCCCTGACCGAGACTTTGCTCAGGTTAAAGGAAAAAGGTTCTGCTCTTGGGCTCATAGCTCTTCATTTAGCAGAGTTCTTTAGTGAGTTTGGGGTTGGTCATGGAGGCAAAACTGCTTGACGTGAGAGAATAACAAAAATTTAGAGACTGAGAGCACAACATTTGGGGTGAGGGGTGGCCAAGAAGATCGTGACAAGACAGGGCCTGAAAAATAGTGCCACCATCCTGATATTTCTCCTGGTGGAGGAATAGCTGGTAAATTGTTATGACAGTGTTGCTTAGATTTCTGGTTTAATCTATCACCTACTCTGTGCTGTTCTGCAATTCCCTTATGTTACTCCAGACCTTCAGTAAAATTCTGCTATATCCAACAGGATTGTGTTCATGGTATTAGAAGGAGGGGGCGCTGGTCTCCAACATGAGGCAAAAGGAACCAAGAAGAGAGGAGGCCATCAAGAGAAACAGAATAATGGTTTGGATGGGCAGGTCAGAACAATGCCATTTCTGGAGAAAGCAACTGGAATACAGGACTGGAGGGAGAGAAGGGCAATTTTCCAAAGTAAATTGATTGAGGATTCCACTGTCTTATTTGCACATTAAAGAGAAGTTTCAGAAGGCTGTAAGATTTGAGGACATCTGGTTCATATTATTGCATACTGGCATTAAAATAATTAAAACACTTGAGTTTTCTGCTAGTCTTAAGGTTTCCAACTATATTTCTCAGACTAGTAAAATTTAGGGACTGTCAGCTTTTTATTGTATTATGCAAAGATATTTTAAAAACTAATTATCACCATTGTTTCATAAAATAAAGAGCATTTTAACATACATACAGGCAAAATGGAAAGAGCATAATCCCAGAACAATTTTTTAAAATTTTGTTTTTATCTGAAATGATCTCACATTCAACCTACTAAAAAGTATATTTTATTTAGGTTTAGCTTAAAGAATCCTTAAATCTTTTTTCAACTATTTATTCATTTTTTCAAAAACATTAGTAAACCTGTTATGTGTCAAGCACTGTGCTAGGTACTAGGGTATAGAGATGGACATGACTCTGCCCCCATCCTCAATATCTCACGGTTTTCTGGGAAAGTCAAGTAGGTGACCCTAACTGCAAACAGTGCAACATGTGCTAAGGTAGAGGAACTCACTGAATACTGCAGCCAAAAAGGTCCAAAGAACAGTAAAAAAGCAGTCACTGTATCTCTAAGCAGCAGTGTAAGAAATACTAAAGCCTGATGTAAGGTCTTACTTTGCACACATCATTTGAGTTTCCTTACCAATGATTTAGGGGGAAACTGGCAGTACACCCCAGAGATCATGGGGTTTTTCAGACATTTATTTATTCTGAGCCAATAACAGGGCTGGGAACACACTTCAGGTACAATGTCAGCTGGTCCATACAGCACACAGAACTGGAAAAGGTGGGTTACAAGGAATGTAGGGAGTAAAAACTGACACCCCCCCCCCGACTTGTCTACAGTGGAATGGCTCTGCACACAGTCACTCTTCTTACTTCAGGAGTACAACCTAAAGGTCAGCGAGGGACAGGACAGGGTAAGAATATGGTGACGTGGTCCATGGTGAAGACCAAGCTTAGGATCTGGTGCCAGACTGGAGATGGTGCACTTGCTCAGTACACACACTTGGGAAATGTCTGGGAGTGGTGATGGGCACACTGGTCCCTCTTGGCTAAATACTACCCCAAGCTACCAGGTTTCTGAGTTTTGATCTTAAGTGAGAGTTAGGGAGGCATATCATGGTATCCCAATCATCTGGTTCTGGAATTTCCCCAGTGAGTGGGGAATGCTGGCATAGTAAGGGATAGATATACATTCATACACATGTATACACATATATACACATTCATTCACATACATTCCTGGGAAGAAGATCTAGAGGCAGGTACACTGGGGAGTTTTCTCTTTTCTCTGTGCCTCCTATTAGAGGGGAAAAGCTAACTGTATGCATTTTCTTACATTATACAATCAGAGTATATGTGTCAAAGGGGGTAGTTGCTGGAATAGTCCTTTTCTTCCCTTGTCTCAGCTCAAGTTTTGTCACAAATAGGTCTAGAACTTTCACTCAATTATCCATCCTTGTATAAAATCAAAACCTCGATAAATCGGCTGATGGCTGCAGTTCCAATATCTTTGGCCGGGTCTTCTGGCTTCTCTGAAGCACAAACGTGTGACAACGGTACAGAAACACAGACAGTGACTCTTGAACACACAGAGGTTCTGCAGCTTGGTCTGTTCTCACACATTCCCATTTTAGATTCTGAGCAGCTCTCCCTCCCCATGTGCTATGAGATAGAAGTCTGGCAGAATCATCCAAAAGAGATGAGGTTCCTTCCCCGCAGGGGATTAGGAACAGAAGTGCAGTCCTTTCCCTCCTCAGCCTTAGAAATCGTGACCTCCCTAGAGAAGGGCCCAGCAGGGGGCCAGGACCCGCAGACGGTGCGGGGAACCAGCGCCCCTGCAAAGCCCAAAGATGCTAGAGACCAGGCCGGGAAGGCGCGAGAGGAGGCGAAGGTGTCCCCGAGGCCGGTAGGGGAGGATGCGGCAGCTTGGGCAAGGCAGTGATTGCTTTGAAGGAGAAAGGGAACGAGGGTCCCTTGGTCCCTGTGGTCTCCCGAGGTCGATTCCCCAGGGACCCAGAGCAGCGACGGGGCTCTGGGGTCTGGCAAGTTCCTGGGAGCGAAGGGAGCGAGTGTCTTACCTGGCCGGGCTGGCTAGTGTAGTTGAAGGAGTAGATGTTCTCGGTGCTGAGGCTCACCACCCCGTTGTAGATGCGATCGAACTCAGCGCCCCTGACGGGGTCGCGGGGGTCGTGGCGCCGCGCTAAGGGTTGCGCGGGGAGCCCGGGTGCAGCCGGCGGCAGAAGCCAGGACAGCGCGCAGAGCAGCGCGCAGAGCAGCGTGCAGCCCCGCATGGTGGGCGCCGCGCCCCAGGGGAGGGGGCGAGCGAAGAGCCGCTCCTTCCAAAGCCCCTTGCGGGCCCCGGCGCCGGCTGCAGCGCAGCGCAGCGCAGGCGATGCCCGGCAAGCCCTGCCGACGAGTGCTGGCAACGCGCTGGCGAAAGGCTGATCAAATATTGGTGCAGCCTCCTGGGGTCTCCACGGAAGGTCACGGGGCGGAGGTAGGGGGTGCGGAAGATAGGGGGACCGGGGGCTGCTGCTTTGCTTGCCGGCTTCTAAGTCCGTTTCCTTCCCCCTTTCTCATTTCTGAGAATTCCCCAGCTTACCCAGCCAGAATTTCAACCATCTCTTCCCCCTAAACCTCAAAAAAAAAAAAAAAAAGAAAGAAAGAAAGAAAAAAATTGCGTTGGAGACATTAAAAAGAAATATCCACTAGTCTTGAAGAATCAACCTGACCAGCCATTGAGAGGAAATTCAGTCAGTTTCAAATAAATAGGCACGCGGCTGCAAGCGAAGAAATAGAAAGCAACAGAGCCTGTCCCCAAAGAGGGTGCACAAGTTCGCATTTCCAGACTGCTACCTGCAGAGACCTCCTGCTCGTCTGAATGACGGTTAACTCTCAATTCTCCCTTCTCTAACAGAATTCTCCCTTCTCCCTTCCCAGCCACCTGCTTTATTTTCTTATCACCTCCTAATCTCAAGGAGCCTCGCGTCATCACTTTCTCTCTCCCTCGCCATACGTGTACGTATGTAAATATGTACAGTCATAAAAAAACAAATAGATATGGTAAAGAAAACAATTTCGAACACCGCCTCAAGTCTAGTCCCGGAAGTTGTCAAAGACGACCCAGAGCAGCTGGCTTTGTGCAGAGGGCACAGCTTCTGCCCTAACTTCTTGTCTACTTTACCTCTGCAATGACTTCTTAGATTTAGCAGAATCCCCAGGATTCTGTATTGTTTTTCAGGAGAGAAACCGCAGCCCCAAATCAAAAGGAGATACCCTTCAGGAAAAAATTAGGGGAGTCAATTTAAACAGTTGAAGAGGCAGGTAAAGGGTGGGTTGAGAAGAGGATCCCTCGGAAGTCCTGGCAGAACATCAGTCACAAGTCAGAAGGACTCTTTTCTTTCAGCTTCAAGTTATTTGTAAACTAGAAAAGAATATAATTGAGTTCAACCTGAGGGAACATTAAAAAAGAAGCCACAAAGAAGGAAAAATATCATGTTCAAAGAATTACAGATTAAAATCCTAGCATTTACCATTCAATGGGAAGTGTTTCTCTCTTTTTTTAACCTTATTGAATTACTACAATTTATTAAAACATCAAAAACAATGAGCGCAATACATTTGGTATAAAGTTATAAGCGCACAATCAGAAAGCAA
Organism: Globicephala melas; assembly: GCF_963455315.2. Classification (NCBI taxonomy): domain Eukaryota; kingdom Metazoa; phylum Chordata; class Mammalia; order Artiodactyla; family Delphinidae; genus Globicephala; species Globicephala melas. The sequence goes on along the minus strand of NC_083317.1, from coordinate 59,597,652 downwards.
TGCAGATGGGCGATTGAATTAGATGACTTCCTATTAGTACTTTTATTAGAATTTAAATTTTTTTTACTTTTAAAAAAATGTTTTTGAAAATATATCGGCATGAGGACAAAAATACTGATTTAAAGAAGAGTCTGGGGGTAAAGTTTAAAATAGAACTGATTGTTTTTGAGAAACATAGCATGATAATTTCATCCAGAATTTGAATGATGTTAAATTGCTGTATTTAAAATGTCTATGCCTCTTTTTATAATTTAAAAAAGTTTCATGAACTTGAAGTTTATGATGTCCTTTGAGATTAGCTGGCCTGGCCAGTTCAAGCACTTTCTAGAGGAGTAGGATCATGGAGTCCTACTCAAACACTAAGAGGAGTGAGGAACTGGCCCTTTCACAAGGTGACCCCTTCTTTGGGGGGCAAGTGTCTCATTATTAGAAAGATATTTCACATTTTAAATTGAAATCTGCCTCTCTTCCACTCACTGGTGTGAGTTCTGCCGTCTGGAGCCGTAGGAATAAACTTAATCCTTCTTCCACATGACAGCCTTGTAGGGATTTGAAGGGAGCTATGACCCTTCAATCATTTATCCTAACTTTAAGTAATGAATTTAGAAACAGTTGGAACAGACCCTTTATCCCCTAGAGCCCAAAATATTTATTTTAAAGCCATTATAGATGATATCTATACCAGACAATTTGAGTGTTACATTGCAAATCAGGCTATACTGTGACTGACTCCTAACTCTAGTCCAAATCCAATGAATGACATTCGGTAATTAACCTCCCCAGGATTACAAGATCGCTGTAAGGATAAAAGGGGGGTGAGGGAAGAATGTATTTGAAATTGTGTCAGTATTAGAAAGCATAAAATGTTATACGACCAAATATTATTATCTGACTATATTGTTCAATAGCTAAAAAGTAAAACATGGTCCATCAGCCAGGTTTTAAAGATATCTACAATGCCCAGCTTCCACTGTGAGAGACTAAACACACAAACAGACAATGCGCAGTCCATGTATGATGACAGATGCCCGACCCACAACCTCTGCAGCAGCCAGTCCAGGAAGCCAGACCACAAACTCTGTAGCAAATGGCCCAGAACAGTCAGGACTTGGTCAGTGATTGCCAGCTTCTCCAATTTTTGCTCCTGCTTCCAACTTAGGATCAGTCAGGGGAAACCAAATATGTTCTACAAACCATAAAATGCGCCTGCTTCCAGCTTCTCCATGCCACCAAGATCCAATCAGAGCACTTCTGAAAACCTTCCCTTTTTTTCACTATAAAGCTTTCCTACTCCCCTGCCTTCAAGTCTCTGCCAAACACAAGTGGTGGCTTACTATAGCAAGCTCTGAATAAATAACTTCTGGTTGTTTTCCTTGGGTGGTCCTTATTTCCATAGTGTTCCTGAAGGTTCCATTGAGATGTTGTCTGCACTGCCTGTCATCACGGACTCCAGCCTTCAACCAGGTGCAGTACCCACCGAGTCCACTTATAGGCGTTGACATGGTAAGTAAGTCAGCACTGGGTCTGAATTCTGCCCTTTGCTTTGAGTTCTTTGGTTATCGAGTCTCAGTTTGATACCCCGGTTCTGTTATTGGTTCCCATTTGTTTGGCATCTCTGGTGGGGTCAGGTCATTCCTTTCTATCCTTTTTTTTTTTTTGCTCTCTTTTCTGCTTCTGTTTTATGTTATGTCATCTAAAAGTGTTGTTTATCACAGAGTAGAACACAGGCATAGGCCTTTTAAGCTCTTTGTTTAAGCTGGTCTCACAGACCAGTATGGTTCTCACTTGCCTGGCATCCTTTTGGACACACGTTGCTTAGCCTAGATAAGACTATGCTAGTGTTTCAATTTTTTTTTGGTCCCCAGAGTTTGGCCTTGATCCACAGAGAGCTTCCTCTCTGGTTCTACACCTGCCTGGAGGTGTAGCTTGTTGGGTCTACATTTGGAGGCAGTTACCATCACACTGGGGGCTCAAGACTCAAAGTGCACAGCATGACTTTCAATGGACTGTTTGTTGCCAGCTCTTATGGGGTCAGCTAAGTCTAATTCCTCTCTTCCTTCTGGAAGAACTCCTACTTCTTATATGTCGACTCATTACAGTTCTAATTCTTGCACCTGTGTTTCAAATGGCATAACTTCCCCAAGGATGATCTGGGCCTTCAATGGCCACCGTGTGGAACAATGGGCTTGAACAAAATTGTTCATCTGAGAGGTGCCTTAGAAAAGAAAGAGAATAAACTTCTTAGACTCAATGGGCAGCATTTTTTTTTACTGGTCTGCAGACACCTTGAAATGAAACTCTGTTCAAAATTGCTTCACTGGGCTTCCCTGGTGGCACAGTGGTTGAGAGTCCACCTGCTGACGCAGAGGACATGGTTTCGTTCCCCGATCCGGGAAGATCCCACATGCCGTGGAGCGACTGGGCCCGTGAGCCATGGCCGCTGAGCCTGCGCATCCGGAGCCTGTGCTCTGCAGCAGGAGAGGCCACAACAGTGAGAGGCCCGCATACTGCAAAAAAAAAAAAAGAAAAAAGAAAGAAAAAAAAGAAAAAAAGATCTTGCTGTGATTTATGTCAAAGAGTGTTCTTCCTATGTTTTCTTCTAAGTGTTTTATAGTGTCTGGTCTTACATTCAGGTCTCTAATCCATTTTGAGTTTATTTTTGTGTATGGTGTTAGGGAGTGTTGTAATTTCATTCTTTTACATGTAGCTGTCCAGTTTTCCCAGCACCACTTATTGAAGAGACTGTCTTTTCTCCATTGTATATCCTTGCCTCCTTCATCGTATATTAGGTGACCATATGTGTGTGGGTTTATCTCTGGGCTTTCTATCTTGTTCCATTGATCTATGTTTCTGTTTTTGTGCCAGTACCATATTGTCTTGATTACCATAGCTTTGTATTATAGTCTGAAGTCAGGGAGTCTGATTCCTGCAGCTCCATTGTTTTCCCTCAAGACTGCTTTGGCTATTCGGGTCTTTTGTATCTCCATACCAATTCTAAGATTTTTTTGTTCTAGTTCTGTAAAAAATGCTATTGGTAGTTTGATAGGGATTGCATTGAATCCATAGATTGCTTTGGGTAATATAGTCATTTTCACAATATTGATTCTTCCAATCCAAGAACATGGTATATCTCTCCATCTGTTGGTATCATCTTTAATTTCTTTCATCAGTGTTTTATAGTTTTCTGCATACAGTACTTTTGTCTCCCTAGGTAGGTTTATTCCTAGGTATTTTATTCTTTTTGTTGCAGTGGTAAATGGGAGTGTTTCCTTAATTTCTCTTTCAGATTTTTCATCATTAGTGTATAGGAATGCAAGAGATTTCTGTGCATTAATTTTGTATCCTACAACTTTACCAAATTCATTGATTAGCTCTAGTAGTTTTCTGGCAGCATATTTAGGATGTCATCCGCAAACAGTGACAATTTTACTTCTTCTTTTCCAATTTGTATTCCTTTTATTTCCTTTTCTTCTCTAATTGCCATGGCTAGGACTTCCAACACTATGTTGAATAATAGTCATGAGAGTGGACATCCTTGTCTTGTTCCTGATCTTAGAGGAAATGTTTTCAGTTTTTCACCTTCGAGAATGATGTTTGCTGTAGGTTTGTCGTATATGGCCTTTATTATGTTGAGGTAGGTTCCCTCTATGCCCACGTTCTGGAGAGTTTTTATCATAAATGGGTGTTGAATTTCAGCAAAAGCTTTTTCTGAATCTATTGAGATGATCATATGGTTTTTATTCTTCAGTTTGTTAATATGGTGTATCACATTGATTGATTTGCGTATATTGAAGAATCCTTGCATCCCTGGGATAAATCCCACTTGATCATGGTGTATGATCCTTTTAATGTGTTGTTGGATTCTGTTTGTTAGTATTTTGTTGAAGATTTTTGCATCTATGTTCATCAGTGATATTGGTCTGTAATTTGCTTTTTTTTGTAGTGTCTTTGTCTGCTTTTGTGATCAGGGTGATGGTGGCCTCATAGAATGAGTTTTGGAGTTTTCCTTCCTCTGCAATTTTTTGGAAGAGTTTGAGAAGGATGGGTGTTAGCTCTTCTCTAAATGTGTGATAGAATTCACCTGTGAAGCCATCTGCTCCTGGATTTTTGTTTGTTGGAAGATTTTTAATCACAGTTTCAATTTCATTACTTGTGATTGGTCTGCTCATATTCTCCATTTCTTCCTGGTTCAGTCTTGGAAGGTTATACATTTCTAAGAATTTGTCCATTTCTTCCAGGTTGTCCATTTTGTTGGCATAGAGTTGCTTATAGTAGTCTCTTAGGGTGCTTTGTATTTCTGCAGTGTCTGTTGTAACTTCTCCTTTTTCATTTCTAATTTTATCGATTTGAGTCCTCTCCCTCTTTTTGTTGATGAGTCTGGCTAATGGTTTATCAATATTGTTTATCTTCTCAAAGAACCAGCTTTTAGTTTTATTGATCTTTGTAATTGTTTTCTTTGTTTCTATTTCATTTATTTCTGCCCTGATCTTTATGATTTCTTTCCTTCTACTAACTTTGGGTTTTATTTGTTCTTATTTCTCTAGTTACTTTAGGTGTACAGTTAGATTTGTTAATTTGAGATGTTTGTTGTTTCTTGAGGTAGGATTGTATTGCTATAAACTTCCCTCTTAGAACCACTTTTGCTGCATTCTATAGGTTTTGGATCGTCGTGTTTTCATTGTCATTTGTCTCTAGGTATTTTTTGATTTCCTCTTTGATTTCTTCAGTGATCTCTTGGTTATTTAGTAACGTATTGTTTAGCCTCCATGTGTTTGTGTCTTTTACGTTTTTCCCCCTGTAATTGGTTTCTAATCTCATAGTGTTGTGGTCAGAAAAGATGCTTGATATGATTTCAATTTTCTTAAATTTACTGAGGCTTGATTTGTTACCCAAGATGTGATCCATCCTGGAGAATGGTCCGTGTGCACTTGAGAAGAAAGTGTAATCTGCTGTTTTGGATGGAATGTCCTATAAATATCAATCAAATCTATCTGGTCTATTGCATCATTTAAGGCTTGTGTTTCCTCATTAATTTTCTGTTTGGATGATCTGTCCATTGGTGTAAGTGAGGTGTTAAAGTCCCCCACTATTATTGTGTTACTGTCGATTTCCTCTTTTATAGCTGTTAGCAGTTGCCTTATGGATTGAGGTGCTCCTATGTTGGGTACATATATATTTATAATTGTTATATCTTCTTCTTGGATTGATTCCTTGATCATTATGTAGTGTCCTTCCTTGTCTCTTGTAACATTCTTTATTTTAAAGTCTATTTTATCTGATATGAATATTGCTACTCCAGCTTTCTTTTGATTTCCATTTGCATGGAATATCTTTTTCCATCCCCTCACTTTCAGTCTGTATGTGTCCCTAGGTCTGAAGTGGGTGTCTTGTAGACAGCATATAGATGGGTCTTGTTTTTGTATCCATTCAGCGAGCCTGTGTCTTTTGGTTGGAGCATTTAATCCATTCACGTTTAAGGTAATTATTGATATGTATGTTCCTATTACCATTTTCTTAATCGTTTTGGGTTTGTTTTTGTAGGTACTTTTCTTCTCTTGTGTTTCCCACTTAGAGAAGTTCCTTTAGCATTTGTTGTAGAACTGGTTTGGTGTGCTGAATTCTCTTAGCTTTTCTTTTCTGTAAAGCTTTTGATTTATCCATCGAATCTGAATGAGATCCTTGCTGGGTAGAGTAATCTTGGTTGTAGGTTCTTCCCTTTCATCACTTTAAGTATATCATGCCACTAACTTCTGGCTTGTAGAGTTTCTGCTGAGAAATCAGCTGTTAACCTTATGGGGTTCCCTCGTATGTTATTTGTCATTTTTCCCTTGCTGTTTTCAATAATTTTTCTTTGTCTTTAATTTTTGTCAATTTGATTACTATGTGCCTTGACGTGTTTCTCCTTGGGTTTATCCTGTATGGGACTCTCTGCACTTCCTGGACTTGTGTGGCTATTTCCTTTCCCATGTTAGGGAAGTTTTCAACTATAATCTCTTCAAATATTTCCTTGGGTACTTTCTCTCTCTCTTCTTCTGAGACCCCTATAATGCAAATGCTGTTGCGTTTATTGCTGTTCCAGAGGTCTCATAGGCTGTCTTCATTTCTTTTCATTCTTTTTCTTTATTTTGTTCTGCAGCAGTGAATTCTACCATTCTGTCTTCCAGGTCACTTATCCATTCTTCTGCCTCAGTTATTCTGCTATTGATCCCTTCTAGTGAAGTTTTCATTTCAGTTATTGTGTTGTTCATCTCTGTTTGTTTGTTCTTTAATTCTTCTAGGTCTTCTTAAAATATTTCTTGCAGGGCTTCCCTGGTGGTGCAGTGGTTGAGAGTCTGCGTGCCGATGCAGGGGACATGGGTTTGTGCCCCGGTCCAGGAAGATCCCACATGCCGCGAAGCAGCTGGGCCCGTGAGCCATGGCTGCTGAGCCTGCACGTCCGGAGCCTGTGCTCCGCAATGGGAGAGGCCACAACAGTGAGAGGTCTGCATACTGCAAAAAAAAAAAAAAAAAAAAAAAAAAAAAATTTCTTGCATCTTCTTGATCTTTGCCCCATTCTTTTTCTGAGGTCCTGGATCATCTTCACTATCATTATTCTGAATTCTTTTTCTGGAAGGTTGCCTATCTCCACTTCATTTAGTTGTTTTTCTGGTGTTTTATCTTGTTCCTTCATCTGGTACATAGCCCTCTGCCTTTTCATCTTGTCTAGCTTTCTGTGAATGTGGTTTTTGTTCCACAGGCTGCAGGACTGTAGTTCTTCTTGCTTCCACTGTCTGCCGTCTGGTATATGAGGCTATGTAAGAGGCTTGTGCAAGTTTCCTGATTGGAGGGACTGGTGGTGGGTAGAGCTGGGTGTTGCTCTGGTGGGCAGAGCTCAGTAAAACTTTAATCCACTTTTCTGCTGATGGGTGTGGCTGGATTCCCTCCCTGTTGGTTGTTTGGCCTGAGGCAACCCAACACTGGAGCCTAAGTGGGCTCTTTGGTGAGGCTAATGGTGGATTCTGGGAGGGCTCACGCCAAGGAGTACTTCCCCGAACTTCTGCTGCCAGTGTCCTTGTCCTCATGGTGAGACACAGCCACCCCCTGCCTCTGCAGGAGACCCTCCAACACTAGCAGGTAGGTCTGGTTCAGTCTCCTGTGGGGTCACTGCTCCTTCCCCTGGGCCCCAATGCGGACACTACTTTGTGTGTGCCCTCCAAGAGTGGAGTCTCTGTTTCCCCCATTACTATCGAAGTCCTGCAATCAAATTCTGCTAGCCTTCAAAGTCTGATTCTGTAGGAATTCCTCCTCCTGTTGCCGGACCCCCAGGTTGGGAAGCCTGACGTGGGGCTCAGAACCTTTACTCCAGTGGGTGGACTTCTGTGGTATAAGTGTTCTCCAGTCTGTGAGTCACCCACCCAGCAGTTATAGGATTTGATTTTATTGTGATTGCGCCCCTCCTACTGTCTCATTGTGGCTTCTCCTTTGTCTTTGGATGTGGGGTATCTTTTTTGGTGAGTTCCAGTGTCTTCCTGTCAATGGTTGTTCAGCAGTTAGTTGTGATTACAGTGCTCTTGCCAGAGGGAGTGAGAGCACGTCCTTCTACTCCGCTATCTTGAACCAATCTCCACACAACACTTTTAAGTCAGTCAGTTAACCCCTTATGAATTTCTGTTGCCTTCTCCGTCTCACATTACTATTAACTGCACAACACCCTGAATTTTGCCACTCTCCTGCCCTTACTAGAAATGGAACCTCACAATCGTCTTGCTTCAGCTAGGGACTTTCTGTACCTCGCTCAGCTTTATTAGAGAGGATTCTCCCTTTGAGAATTCTCCCTTTGAGAATAGTATTTGTTGATGGATCATACTTCAGAATCGAAACTGGAGATTACCATGCCATCATTAATGCTATCACTAATCTCAACTCTCCATTACAGGAGAGTCCTCTACCTGAGGGAAAGTTAGTCCAGACGACAGAATTTATAACACTTATTAGAGCTTGTCAGTTAGCCGAAGACCAGAGAATAAATGCATATACAGATAGCAGGTATGCTTCTGGAGTAGTACATGCTGCTTTAGAAACAAAAAGATTCTCTCACTTCTGCTGGAATCCCTATCAAAAGTGGACGACAAGTTAAGAAATTTTTAGATGCACTTCAACTTCCCAGTGAAATGGCTATTGTAAAGATTGAGGCCCATGGTAACAGAGACAAAAAGATCAAATGGAAGTTAAAGGAGATGCTCTAGTAGATAATTTTGCCAAACAAGCAGGCTTAACCAAGGTTGTGACACTAACTTATTCCCTAAAAGACAAATCTCTGGATTGAGACAAAGAAGCCATTATCAAATATCCACATCAAAAATCCAGCCCATGATTTGGAAGAGGAAGAATGGAAGAAGTGTGGTGTATACTTCACTTAGATAATCCTTGAGACTCTCAAGATGACAGATTGATGGCACCAGATGATTTCAAATGGATATTAGCTGAATTTCTCTTTGAAACTACGCATCATGGTGAAGACATATTGCTTACTATCTTAAATCAATGTTGGTGGGAAAACTTTAAAAGACAGCTGAGATTATTTTGGGGACATGTGTTACTTGTGAACAACATAATCCTGGAAAAACTGTAAAGATGAGGCATGGCCAGGAACCAAAACCTCCAGGACCCTTTGAACACCTTCAGATAGATTTTATCCAGCTTCCACTCTCCATGGGATTTATGTATTTTTAGGATGGGTTACAGCATTTTCTTGCTGAAAATCTTCTTTGCTGGACATTCTTTGCAGTCTCTAAAACGCTGCTTGATTTTGTGTTTCGAATCTGGGGTATACCAGCTTTTATATTGAGTGACCAAGGCATACAATTTACATGAACTACTATAAAAGAACTTTGTAAGGCATCACTCTTTCTCAAAAACTATGCTGTCCTTACCACCCACAAGCTTCTGGAAAGATGAAAAGAACCAATGGAATTAAATTAAATTAAAATTAGCAAAACTAAAAAATAAGATTAAAATTAGCAAAACTTTCAGAAATTCTTGAGCTCTCTTGGCTAGAGGTACTCCCACTAGCCCTTTTGGCCGTATGTCTCAGCGACACATTGGTTATATCCCTATGAACTGTTAACAGGAAGGCACATACTTTTAGAAATTTCACCCCTGATATTAGACTCTTTTCCGCTGCATGCAGATGTGGCAAAATATTGCAGGTCCTATAATGGACATGTTAAGGCCAGCTTCACATGACGCTTCTTAAATTGGCTCTTCGTGATCATCAACTAGGAAATTTCATCTATTGGAAGAGACACTGGGAAAAACCTCTCTTGAACTTCACTGGAAGGGACCTTATTAGGTACTGTTAACAACTGTTGAAATACCTTTCTAGGCCCAAGATGGAGCCACTCCTGCCTGGGGTGCCACATTTAGTAAACTGAAACTTAGATAACTTTCACATCCCTTTAAATGCTCTACTTGACCAGAAATGCAGTATATTTAGTCGGTCAGTCCCCAAATGCAAGCCAGCTCTTGGCCTTCTCACCCAAACATGGTTGACAGTGGGGCCCCAGCCAATCAGATATTTTCTGTTTTTCTCTTTCCTTTTCTTTCTTTATCCTGTAAAAGCTTCCTTCCTTCTACCCCATTTTGCAGTTCTCCAGAAGGAGATTGTCTACTTCATGAAGTGTTAAGTAAAGTTTGTTTGTATCACCTAAGTTGTCTTCTTTAATCATTTTTTAACACAACAAATATATTAGTGAAACTTCAGTAAGTCAATTTTTTTTTTTTTTTTTTTTTTTGCCGTACGCAGGCCTCTCACTGTTGTGGTCTCTCCCGTTGCGGAGCACAGGTTCTGGACGCGCAGGCTCAGCAGCCATGGCTCATGGGCTCAGCCGCTCCACAGCATGTGGGATCCTCCCAGACTGGGGCGCGAACCCGTGTCCCCTGCATCGGCAGACGGACTCTCAACCACTGCGCCACCAGGGAAGCCCAGTAAGTCAATTTTTGACAACTTTTCACAGCTAAATAAGCAACTCAGTTCCATATAACTGGAAATCTACTCCAATAGGGGACTTCAAGCTGAGGATTATCACAGATTCTTTAGAAGCATCTGATCTTTGGAAATAGACAATGGACTGAATAAGCACATGGCCTTGGAAAGTGGACAGATTCCAACTAAGACATTGTACCAGGACCCCTGTCTAATTGTTGTTTTGTTTTTGACTGACTTACTGATATTCTCCTTCTCTATTACTATATAGATCACTGATGTTTTCTACCCAGAATGCTCCCTTCTCTCCTTTTCCCCCCTCTTTATTATAATTGTTGGATCAGGACATAGTCACTCTTCTTAGATTGCCCCAGATAGGACCCTCTGCCCTCAGCCTTACTGACTGTTGGATACGCCATTCATCATTGGATTCTCACAATGAAAACGTATAGGCTAGCATCAAATGAGATCACGGAGAACTATAGCCAATGGCTATTCCACTTGCACCTACATGGACAAACTACATTAAACACATTAACCTGTGACTCTGCTAGTTTTCTTTCTCCCAGAGAAAGAATCAATTAGTACAATCTATTGATCAGACCCCAGGTAATTCTAAATTTGAATTCAACAAACTTTGTAGGGTGATGGGCCAAATACTTGCCACTTGGAAGAGACTAATAGAGGTCTAAGTATGTAAGTTCTTGGTTCTGATTTCATTTTATGATAAAATCTTTTTTCTCTGATCTCCATGTGCCCCTATAGGCTACTACTTCCTTTGCAGGCAGAACACATGGTCTTGTTTGCCTCAGACTAAGATTTTATCCAATTTAGTAATAGCATCCCAAGACTTCTTTATACACCTAGATGTTAATTCTATAAACCACCAAGGATGGAAATTCTGACTCAGATGCAAGCTACAAAAGGAGACCACCCTTGATTGTACAGGTACTCTACCCGGAGGAATTGCTGACTCATTGTTTATCCTAATAATCAGAGCAATCTTCTCAATGGTGAGAATTGTACAAATAGAAAAGACTATAAGATGAAGTTATCATTAACTTTGGCAGAAGTTATTAATGATACTACCTAATCTCTAGAAGGAATAGGAATCAGTCTCAACTCATTGGCATGAGCAGTGGTGGACAGTTGCATTGCTCTTGATCTCTTGTTTGCTAGTCATGGTGGTGTCTGTGACTGAATATTCAAACAGACAATGGGCAGATGATATATAACAATAGAACTTGACCCACAATCTCTGCAGCAGTCAGTCCAGGAAGCCAAACCATAACCTCTGCAACAATCAACCCAGAATTGTCCTGATTTGGTCATGTTTGCCAGCTTCCCTATTTTTTGTTCCTCATAACCAACCAGAGATCTATATGATTTATATCCCAGTTTAGGTATTTTTACATTTCGAAAATCAGAATATATGAAAAGTATGATTCTTTTCATAGTAGTACTGAAGACGAATCTTCCCCATATTAAAAAAAATCAGTGTCATAAAAAATGGAAGCAGTTGTGGAAACAAAGACTATTGACATGAGAATAAACAGAAACTATTTATTCAGCGTTTGATATAGGAAGGATCATCCACCATCACCTGCATTTGGCGGAGACTCAAAGACAAGAGGGGAGTGGGAAAGGTTTATAAAGTAAATAAAGGGAAGACTTCAGAAATACTCTGATGAGAATTTGGGATGGGGGATCTGGAGGTGGACTAAGCAGAAGTAGAGCATCTTATGGATGGGGGAGCATATCTGGCTCATATTTGGACTGACCAGAGAAGCTAAATAAATAGCTTTCTTGAGGTATAATCGACATACAACAAACTTCACATATTTAAAGCGTATATATCACCTGTGTTATAGACACACATACTCATGAAACCATTTTCTACATATCCAAAATCCTCTAAAGTTTTCTTCTTCCTTTAAACCTCTCTCCTGCTTCCTCTCTGCTTCCTTTCTATTATCAAGCATCCAGTGGTCTGTTTTCTGTTACTACATTAACTTTCATTTTCTAGAGCCTCATAAATGGACTCACACAGTATATACCCTTTTTAAAATTTGTTTGGCTTCTTTCACTCAGCATAATTATTTTATTAAATGAGTTTTGTTAAAATTTTGCTAAGAATTTTTGCATCTATAATCATGAGGGATATTCGTCTGTAGTTTTCTTGTAAACTTCTCTCTGATTTAGATATCAGGATAATGCTGACCTCATAGAGTGAGTTGGAAATTATTCCCTCCTCTTCAACTCTTCAATTTTTTTGAAAGAGTTTCTGTAGGATTGGTAATATTTCTTCCCCAAATGTTTGATAGACTTCACCAGTAAAGCCAACTGGACCTGTACCTTTCTTTGTGAGAAGGTTTCTTTTTTTTTTTAATTGCAACTTTAACTGTTTTAATAGATATAGGATTATTTAGGTTATCCATTTTTCCTTGAGAAAGTCTGGTAATTTATGTCTTTCAAGGAATTTGTCCATTTTTTCCTATGATGTTGAATTTATTATATAGGGTTGTTCAACATATTACATTATTCTTTTAGTATCTGTAGAATCTGTCACCTCTCTCATTTCCAGTATTGGTAATTTATATGTAATTTTCCCCTGATCAATTTGTTTATAGGTTCATCAATTTAATTAATCATCTCAAAGATTCAGCTGTTAGTTTCATTGGTTTTCTCTATTGTTTTTTGCTTTACTATTTTATTGATTCAGCTTTAATCTTTATTATTTCTTTCCTCCTTGGATTTAACCATTGTGGTCAGAGAACATAGCTAGTATAACTTGAATCCTTCTGGATTTATTGAAACTTGCTTTATGGTCCAGATTATTGTCCATCTTGCTAAAAATTCTGTATACATATGATAAGCATTTGTATTCTGCTGGTTGTTGGAGTAGTATTCTATGTATGTAATCAGGCTGATAATGTTTTTCAAGCCTATTATAACCTTGCTGATTTTCTACCTACTTATATTATAGGTTATTCAGGGAGGGGGATTGAAATTTCTGACTATAATTGTGGACTTTATTTCACATTGCAGTTCTATCAGTTTTTGCTTCATTTATTTTGAAGCTCTCTTATTAGGTGCATAAATGTTTAGAATTGTTGTATACTTTTGATTTAATGGCCCCTTTACCATCATCAAATGATCTTATTTACCCCTGGTAATATTCTTTGCTCTGAAATCTACTTCATCAAATATTGATAAAGCCACTCCAGCTTTCTTTTGATTAGTGTTAGCATGATATATCTTTTCCCATCCTTGTACATTAAACTTACTTGTGTTTTTATATTATTGATAAATGTCTGTCTCTTTTTATAGGCAGCAATTAAAAAAATCTAATCTGACAATCTCTGGCTTTTAATCGAGGTGATTAGACTATTTGCATTTAATGTAATAATTGAGTTGTATCTATCACCTTGCTGTTTTTTTCTATTTCTCTCATCTGTTGTTTGTTTCCTTTTTTTGCACTTTTCTGCCTACTTTTAATCAACTATTTTTTGTTATCTCTTTTATAATATCTCTTTTTATACATATCTCCTTTAGCTGTAATTCTTACTACTTTAGTGTTAGCTTTAGGGTTTATAGAATACATCTTTAACTTGTCACAGTCTAACTTCAGGTGATTTTATAACACATCAGAATAGTATAAGAGCCTACAACAATATACTTCCTCTGGACTTTATGTTATTGTTGCCATGCATTTTGCCTTTACATATATTATAAACATCACAATACATTTTTATTATACTTGTTTAAGTAGTCAACTATCTTTTAAAGAGATTTAAATAATAAGAAAAATAATCTTATATACTTACTCCTGTAGCTATTTCCAGTGCTTGTCGTTGTGTAGATGCAGATTTCCATCTGGTATCATTTTCCTTCTGCCTGAAGTACCTACTTTAACATTCCTCATAGTGGGGGTCTGCTGGTGATAAATTTTATCAGTTGTGTGTGGAAGCATATTTATTTCATCCTCATCTTTAAAATATATTTTTGACAGATATAGAATTCTAGGTTGACATGTATTTTTCTTTTAATACATTAAGGATGTTTTACTGTCTTCTTGCTTGCAATAGTTCTGATGAGAAATATGATGTTATCCTTATTTTTGTTCCTCTGTAATGTCCTCCCTCTGGCTGCTTTTAAGAGTTTTTTCTTTGTCACTGAATTTGGTTATTATGTACCTTGATGTAATGTTCTTCATGTTTCTCATGTTTGGATTTTGTTGAGCTTCTGGAAGGCAGCTTGGTGGGTAACGATGCTGATAGGAGGATTGAATTAGTGATGAGAGCTTATGGATGTTCTCTTCAGATTGCTTCAGTGTTGTCAATGAAGTAGGGAGCAAGGTCACTGGCTGAGACTGAGGACAGAGGAAGAGATGTTGAGCACGAGAGAAGGTATAAAGCTGTCATTTGGGAGGGTAGGAGAATTAATAGAGCAGGGAAAGGTACTGTGGTCTTCAGTCATTTTTAAAGGCCCGCTTAAAATTAGTTATCATGAATTTAAAGTCAGCATGGCTGAGTGTTTTTCTCCTTCCAGTTTTATCTGGAAGGGTTCAGGCACTTAGTAAATACAGTGTTGAAATGGCCAGGATTGTGGTTTTGCCAAGTTTACAGTAACTCAGAGAGGGGCAGGGAGTTGAAGATGTATGCAGGGGATGATTATATTGACTGACCATTGAATATAACTACATCAAACTTCCTCAATCAGAGTGGAAACTATTAGAAGGCAGTTCTTTGCATCTAGAAGGTGTTGAATGTGTATTTGCTGGCCCATGTATGGGTATGTCTTAACAGTAGAAAACCAGGACCTGAAGGAGGTTGTATTATTGGAGCAAATTAACTCTGTTTTCCAGTGAAATGCTCTGTGAAGATCTTAACATGGGATACGCAGCTTTGCCTGTCTTGGCTCCGTCCAATTAGGTCAGCCTTCCTTACACCAACACCAGAGGTACTGGACTTCTTCCACTCCCTTGCACTTGCCACACACCTTTGCATATGTGGCTTCCTCTGCAGGAAGGCTTTACCTGTTCCTGGTAATTTACTCATCCTTGCTTTTCAGCTTTCCTAGTAATTCAAATATTCCTGTAAGTTTAGTATCTATTTAGTATGACTAATTGTTAGCACTTGTAAGAGTTTTAATTTGACATTTGTATTGTTGGTAACTGTTTGCTATTACACAGTAAGCTTCCTGAGGACAGGGACTTCGCCTGTTTTAAGAGTCCGCTGAATATAACATAGTCTCCGGCACATTGGTAGGTAGTAATAAATATATATATATATATTTTTAAGAAGATGTTGGGGGTAGGAGTTTATTAATTAATTAATTTTGCTGTGTTGGGTCTTCGTTTCTGTGCAAGGGCTTTCTCTAGTTGTGGCAAGTGGGGGCCACTCTTCATCGCGGTGTGCGGGCCTCTCACTATCGCGGCCTCTCTTGTTGTGGAGCACAGGCTCCAGACGCGCAGGCTCAGTAGTTGTGGCTCACAGGCCTAGTTGCTCCGCGGCATGTGGGATCCTCCCAGACCAGGGCTCGAACCTGTGTCCCCTGCATTAGCAGGCAGATTCTCAACCACTGCGCCACCAGAGCAGCCCAGTAATAAATATTTTTTAATAAACATATCTTCACAGAGGTGAAAGCAAGCGTGACATGTCAAGTTTGGTGTGGGGAACAACATCTTGCTTTCCGAGAATTCACAAGAACCTGGCTAATGATACATGCCTATCCTCCAAAGCTATGCCCGGAACCCTGCCGACAGGGGAGCCAAGGGAAGACACGCAAGAGCCTTTTTATCTCATAGCGTAAGCCAGATCTTGGGAGGCGCCTGCGCACTGGCCTCGGCGGATGTACGCAAGGGAATGGGGCGGGGCTGGGGTAACCTAGGCAACATCCCGGAAGCGGCGGGCTGTGTTAAGTTGTGGCCGGCTGTGCGATTCTGGAGCCTGGAGTTTTAGTCGTGGTGGAGGCAGCAGTCAGGAAACTGCAAGGCAGGTTGCGACGACGGGGCGGAGGCCTGCAGCCCGCCCCACAGAATCTTAGGGACAGGGGCTACAGGGCGGGGCGAACGGTCGTGGCGTCTTCCTCTCTGTTCCCTGGGTATCCAGGCGCCTGGGTTGAGGATCCCTACTACGGAAAGTGCACCCGCGACTCCGTGTGTTTTGCGAGTGTGTGTGCGTGTCAGGATGCCTGTCTGGGTGTGTTTGTGTTTAGCGCGCTCTCCCAGGAGCATCCTGAGTGTGCGCGTGCGCACCGCTTTCGGGCACTTAGCGCAGAGCTAGAAATTGGGGTACCCTAATGTAGTTTTCAAGGAATTTCCGGTCTCATGGGAGAGAGACAAACTACCCGGGGTACTTGGGGACAGGGAGGGTCATTTAAGTCGAGTTGAAGGTTAGGAAAGGGGTTATCAGGAAGGCCCGCCTGAATGAGTTTTGAAGAGTGAGTGGGAGTTAACCCCGTGGAAAAGGGAGTGGAAGTGTGACGGGTGTTCCAAGCAGAGCGTAAGGAACGGCTGGAACTGTATGGGAAGGCGAGAGCTTTGTTTTAGGATGTGTGGGAGATGTGAGAGGAGAAATGACTGCAAAGAAAGGTCAGCTGGGTCGCACGGAGCGGAGAGATTGAGTGCCGAGCTGAGCTGGATTCCTCTCTGCAGGGGAGCGCTGTTAAAATCGTTTGAGGAAGGAAGTAAAGTTTTGAGAGCCATCCTCTATCCTTATATCTGGGTAGGAGTGATTGGAGGGATAGTGTTTGGAAAGAGGTCTTGTTTCCCTTTGATCAATTTTGATCAGAGTGGTTTTACTAAATCCCATCGTAACTGACCTTGCTTAAAACACTTCAGTGGCTTCCTATAGGTCTTTAGGTTAGTGTTCAAATTGCTGTGGCTCACAAGGCCATAATCTGGCCTCTGCCTTTCTTTTTTATCCTTTTTCTAGCCTTCCTACCCTCTCAAATCTTTGTTAGTCAAACTGAACCTCTCAAACCCTTTGTAAGTGCCCTCCCCCGACCCCGACCTGGAGCATTTTTTCCCCAGCTTCTAACTTTTATTCATAGTTCCGCTCTCAGCTTCAATATTTTTAGGGGAATTAGAGGGAGGAGGTGGCCTTTTTTCTCACTGTGTAGAGTAAGATAGGTATTTCTATGACACTGAATTTACTTCCAACGTTAGCCTTTTATTGCAATTCCTTATTTAATTGCGGTCGGACAAGCTAAGCTCTTTGAGGGTCCAGAGTTATTCTACTTTCTTGCTGTATCTGGTGCCAAGCTCTTGGAAGGTGCTTTCAAAATACTTGTTGAAATAATAGATGGATGTTGAAGTAGGAGAGTGAATGAGTGAAAGGAAGATTAATTAGGGGAAATAATGAGAACCTGGACAAGAACATTCATAGTAGAGATGAAAAAAGGGGGACATGAGAGAGGTGTTTGAGGGAAAGAATGAATAGATTCTGGTGTCTGATTAGCTTTGAGACAAGAAGGGAGAGAAGGTGATGCTAAGGTTTTAAACTGGAGCAACTGGAAGAAAGGTAATTCTGTACTTCAGCGTTATGCAGCAGACATTTACTGAGCAAGCCAGTTATATATCAAGAACTAGACATTGGTGGGGAGGGGGCATGGATGCTAAGCTGTATATTGGCCATACTGTATTTGAGATATTTGAGAGATGTGCATGCACAGAAGCCAGTTGGAAATGAGCGTTAGGTGTTTTGAGGAAAGGTGCGCATCCTTGATTTGGGACTAACTTTCACAGTGTATTTGTGTTCCCAGTATGTTGATAGCTTTGCTCAAGGGAGTAGGTGAGATCACTAAGGGAAGATGTGAATTCCACGTGGTGATCTAGAAAGTAAGCTCCACGAGAGCAGGTGCCATATTAGACTTGTTTACTGTCGTATCTCCAGTGCCCGGCCAGTGCCTGGCATGTGGTAGACTCTCAAAAACAATTATTGGACAAAGAGAGAGGGTGTCCAATGGAAAGAAAAGAAGACTGGGATAGAACTGAGTGAAGATCCTTGATTACATAGTATGTGAATATTGTCTTAGCCTGAAAAGGAGAAAAGAATAGGAGAGAAACCAGGAGAAAGAGTGTTATGGAAGCCAAAGGAGGGGCGAGCTTCCAGGAGTGGGCATCTCTAGAGATGGAAAGGGCCTGAGAAATAAGGGACCAATAATTTTAGCAATTAGGAAGCTATTAGTATTTTAGATTTTCTCCCAACGAGCCTAGATTTTCTGGGTTATGCTAATTTTATTATTTGACATCTTGGCACTGTAAACCATCAGACTATCTCTATAGTCTCACATTTCAGCATGTAAACTATAGCTCCCTTATGATACCTGGTTCCTGTAAGTGGCACAAAATCCCTTCGTCAGACCACGAAGTCTGATCTTTGGTCAAGAAAAATATGGTCACCTTTACTGGTGATGTTTAAGAGAACACTTTTCAGTGCATAGGTGGTTCCTGTGTTATAAAAGTTTGAAGTATAACTGGGGCTTAGTAAATATAAGTGCTTAAATAGGCCTCTCCTTCATGAAGTTTGTTGGTGAAGGGAAGGTCAGAGATGGGATAGCAGCTTTGTTACACCACTGTGAACTTAACCTCTGCGTACTTAAGATTCAGGGATGGTTTTTCAGAATTGAGACTGGTGGAAAAGTATAATATTTTAAATAACTTGAAATAAAGTATTTTAAGAGTAACATGAGTTCATTGTAGAAAGTTTGGAAAATATAGAACCAACCAAAGATAACTTAATTCTAGTAATGTTTTCTAGAATATGCATTATTATAATTAGTCATAATTATGCAGATCTGGTTTTGAGTGTCAGCTCCCAGCTCTGTGCATTATTATTTCTGTGACTTGGAGCAATACCTCAAAAGCACCACTTTTCTCATTTGGGAAAGGGGGTTAATAATTGTTGCTGACATAATCATTAGTAATCCTTAAGTAGAACTTAGGGTGTGCTAGGTAGGGGTTCTGAGCACCTTGTGCATTTAATTAGTTCTGTTTTACAGCTAGTGGCAGAGCTGGGATGTGAACCCAGACAGTCTGGTTTTAGACTGTACTCTTAACTACTATGCTCCAGTGTGTCTCAGGATAGTATGTGCCTCATCGGGTTGTGGGATTAAATGTGAAGCTTTTAGCACAGGTAAGTGCTTTATTAGTATTGTGTGTGTATTAACATCATGAGAATATACTATATGCGCAGTTCTGTATTCTACTTTTTTTTTTTTTTTTGCGTTATGCGGGCCTCTCACTGTTGTGGTCTCTCCCGTTGCGGAGCACAGGCTCCGGACGCGCAGGCTCAGCAGCCATGGCTCACGGGCCCAGCCGCTCCGTGGCATGTGGGATCTTCCCAGCCCGGGGCACGAACCCGTGTCCCCTGCATCGGCAGGTGGACTCTCAACCACTGCGCCACCAGGGAAGCTCCTGTATTCTACTTTTTACACTGAACTTTCTATGTATTTTCCTACATTCTTCATAATGTAATTTTAATGAATACATAATTCATCATTTAGACATACTGACATTTTATGATTCCCCTTTGTTTCTGCCAAGTAAATCGAAGATCTAAGTGGTTAAAGAGTAAAATACATAAGAAAGCTTTTTTGAATAACCATTATATTTTTCCATATCTTTTTTTATAACAGCATTGTTGAGATATAACTCACAGACCATAAAATTTAGCCCTTTAAAGTATACAGTTTAGAGTTTTTTAGTATATTCACAGTTTTGCAACCATCACAACTATCTAATTCCAGGACATTTTCATCACCGCCAAAAGAAACCCTGTACCCATTAGCAGTGGCTCTCCATTTCCTCCTCCCCCCAGACCCTCCCAACCACTAATCTACTTTATGTCTTTATGGACTTGCCTATCCTGGACATTTCATATAAATGGAATCATATAATTTATGACCTTTGGTGTCTGGCCTCTTTCTCTTAGCATAATATTTTCAAGGTTCATCCATGTTGTAGCATGTGTCAGTACTTCATTCCTTATTATTGCTAAATAATATTACAGAATATGAATATACAATATTTTATTTATCCCTTCTTCAGTTAGTGGATATTTGGGATGTTTCCACTTTTTGTCTATTAAGAATAATGTTGCTATGAACATTCATGTCCAAGTTTTTGTGTGGACATAAGTTTTCAATTCTTTCAGCTATATATGTGGGACTAGAATTGCTGAGTCATGTAGTAACTCTGTGTTTAACTTTTTTAGGAACTGCCAAACTGTTTTCCAAAGTGGCTATGCCATTTTGCACCCCGCTAGTGATATATAGGGATTCCAATTTCTCCACATTCTTGCCAAAGCTTGTTATTTACATCTTTTTGATTATAACCATCCTGGTGGGTGTAAGGTAATATCTCATTATGGTTTTGATTTGCGTCTAATGACTGGTGATCTTGAACATCTCTTCACATGTTTATTGGCCATTTGTAGTATCTTCTTTGGGGAAATGTGTATTCAAATCCCTTAGCCATTTTATTTATTTATTTTTTCTTTCTTTTTTTTAAAAAATTTAAAATTTGTTTTTGGCTGCATTAGGTTTTCGTTGCTGCGCGTGTGTTTTCTCTAGTTGCACCGAGTAGGGGCTACTCTCCGTTGCGGTGTGCAGGCTTCTCATTGCAGTGGCTTCTCTTGTTGCGGAGCATGGGCTCTAGGCACGCAGGCTTCAGTAGTTGTGGCACATGCGCTCAGTAGTTGTGGCTCGCGGACTCTAGAGTGCAGGCTCAGTAGTTTTGGCGCACAGGTTTAGTTGCTCTGTGGCATGTGGGATCTTCCTGGACCAGGGCTCAAACCTGTGTCCCCTGCATTGGCAGGCGGATTCTTAACCACTGTGCCGCCAGGGAAGCCCCCTTAGCCATTTTAAAATTGGATTTTTTGTTGTTGAGTTGTAAGAGTTCTTTATATATTCTGGATACAAGTTACTTATTAGATATATGATTTGCAAATGTTTTCTCTCATTCTTTTGGTTGTCTCTTCACTTTCTTGATGGTGTCCTTTGAAGCACAAAAGTTTTAAATTTTGATGGAGCCCAATTTATTTATTTTTTGGTTGATTGTGTTTTTAGTGTCATTTCTGAGAAACCATTGCTTAACCCAAGGTTCATGAAGATTTATGCTTATGTTATCTTCTAGGAGTTTTGTACTTTTAGCTCTTACATTTAAGTCTGTGATTCATTTTAAGTTAATTTTTTCTTACATGTTGTGAAGTAGGGGGTCTTACTTCATTCTTTTTCATATGGATATCCAGTTGTCCCAGCACCATTAATTTAAAAGACTGTTCTTTCCCCATTGAATTGTTTCTTGGCACCCTTGTTGAATATAAACTGACCATAAGTTTAAAGTTTTGTTTTGGACTCTTGGTTCTATTCCATTCCATATCTTTTAAAATGGCATATATGGCTCTGCAATTTACTGTGTGACCTTCCCAGTCAGTTAACTCTTTGTCCCTTAGTTTTCTCATCTATAAAATGAGTAACAAATAGTAAATACTTCATGGGATTATTGTGAGGATTAAAGGAGATAATATATGGGAAGAGTTTAGAACAGTACCTGGCTTGAAGAAAGTACTTAGTAGCTAATTCCATCATTATAACCACCACCACTGTCATCATCATCATCGCCATCATCACCATCACTATGATAACACTTAAATGTTATTCTCTAACTTGTATGTGACTTATCTCCTTTGCTGGATTGTACGTTCTGAAATTAGATACCATGCTTAAAGAGTGAATGTGGTTGCTAAGAGTTATAGGACAGAGGGCCAATTCCTGAGAAATACTTGCATTTAGTCATCTTTATTCACAGTAGACTAAATGATTTTTTTCAAAGATGTACTTAAGGAAAATACTAGAGTCTTTGTTTTAGGATAATTTGGAGTAAGGGGGTCAGCTGGAAAGTTCTGTAATTATTTAGGTGTTAAAGAAGTTCTGGAATTGGAGTCATGTATATGTGTTGCTTTTTAAAACATGTGTATCCTCAAATCCTAGTGTTCAGGCACTGTGAGTCTTTTTCTAATTTTGTATGATGTTTAGTCTAATGTCCTTAGCATTGCATTTTAAAAGTGCCAAGCAACTGTTGGCCATTTTCATATTCTAGTTTAGTATCAATAATCACCCCCATTTAGTATTATGTGAAAAATATACTAGAGATCGTATCATAACTCATTCATTCTCTAAACTTTAGCCACCTTTATTTTAAGGTAAGTACGTATGTGTCTGGTAGTGACTTTGAGTGTTAGATGCTTAAAAAAGAACCCCAACTATCTCTTGCTCTCCTTCTCTTACATTCACATTGTTCACATGTGATTGACATTTCCTCTATTCATTGTGAATTTGTGTAGCAGGTGACAATGCTTATGACTGCTGTCAGATAGATCTCTGCCTTAGGTCCTACTTGCTTCATTCCTAGGGTTCTTTATTAATCACATATATTTAATTTGTTGATTTGAAACCTCTTTTATCATAGTTATCAGTATCAACTTTCTAATAATTATGAAGTGAAAGAACCAAGTCTTTTGGTAGCCTGTTCCTTTCAGTATACTTAAAGTTCTCGTCTGATGTTTTAAAATTTATTTTCTTAGATATCTTTTTCCCTCTCTGGTGATGATTAATTATTAGTTTTTTCATGTATTTTTAAAATTTTATATGATTATTACTCCTAGATGTCATTTGTCAGAGTGAACCGTTACGGTCCCCGTGGAGGAGGAAGGAAAGCACTGAAAGTAAAGAAGAAGAAAACGTCAGTAAAGCAAGAATGGGATGTAAGTCTAGGTGGGATAATACACGGTATAACGTTACATGGAAGGAATAAGTGTGATGACATGGCCTTAGTCACTCAGGATGGTGCTCTGAATGGGGCTTAGCATGTGATATGGTGGAATGGGTTTCTGGGCATGTTATTGGGTTGGCCAAAACGTTTGTTTCGTTTTAAGTAAAAATAAAAGACATTTTTCATTTTCACCAAGAACTTTATTGAACAACGTATTCATTAACCGAATGAACTTTTTGGCCAATCCCATATCCTAAGTCTTGGAGGGAAGAGCAGATGCCTTTGGGGAATTTTTTAAAAATATGCATGTTGAGGCTATAGCTCTACCTCTTTTTAAGAATTGAAATCTTGGGGCTTCCCTGGTGGCGCAGCGGTTGAGAATCTGCCTGCCAGTGTAGGGGACACGGGTTCGAGCCCTGGTCTGGGAAGATCCCACATGCCGTGGAGCAACTAGGCCCGTGAGCCACAACTACTGAGCCTGTGCGTCTGGAGCCTGCGCTCTGCAACAAGAGAGGCTGCAACAGTGAGAGGCCCACGCACTGCGATGAAGAGTGGCCCCCGCTTGCCACAACTAGAGAAAGCCCTCGCACAGAAAGGAAGACCCAACACAGCCAAAAATAAATTAATTAAAAAAAGAAAAGAAGGGAAGGGATTTCCTTTCTCTTCTCTCCTTTAAAAAAAAAAAAACAAAAAAAAAAAACACCTGAAATCTTAAGTGGGTGGGGAGTGTGTTTTTAAAAAGTCCCTCACCTCTACTTTGAGAACTCACTGCTTTAAGGCAACTGTAGTTAACCTGAAATCTGAAATTTTTTGGTACATATTTTAGATTTGTCCATAGCAATCTGTGATATCATAATCATGTGAGTGGCATTTTTGACTGAAAAAGTGGGTGATCCTTGCTGTCTTACCCCTCACATTGTTTTTTGCTCATCTCCAGAGATTTGTCAATTTCAGTACAAAGGTTCTCCTAAGATGTAAGACTGGTCTCAGGTATCTGAGACATGATCCCTGGCTCCTACCCTGAGTACCACTTGGTATTATCAAGGGGATTTTTATCTTTTGGAGTTGGGTACTTTGGTTTGGACCATGAGACTTTGGGTACTTTTACTTTCTGTTGTGAAGATTAACTGGTCAGGGACTAGTTTGGATCTTACGGATTCTTTTGGACTTAGAACCTTCTGGGTTGTGGCCAACCACCTTAGCCAGGTATCCTGGGAAAACTGACAGCCTTAGAAAGTGGGGCAGGGGGATTTCTCTATGTTTAGATTGCTTTGTTGCCATGTGATTGGCTATAAAATAGTATAAGGATATGACTCTTAAGGTAATGATACTGATTAAAAGGTGAAAAAATACACCTTAACATTTATGTTATCATAATGTTAACATTATGTTATCATGAAAAAATGATAACATAAGTTGTCCCCTTCAGAGCGGTTACTTTGGGAAGTTCCATATTTATTTTGCTATGCTGCTGTTGCTCAAAACATAATTGAAAACCATTATTTGAAATTGCATTCAGAACCTTCCTCATTTACTTTATATTATCTCCAGTGGTGGAAAAAACTTTGTTTTCTGAAGGTAAATGGAACTTGAAAGTAGTTATAGCTCATTTGGTGTGAATGGTAAATGAGGAAGGAGAGATCAACTGAATAATACTGTTTTGATGAAAATATTGAGGCATTTTCTGAAATGGCTTGTAAATTAGATTTAAAGGCAATTTCAGAAGAAAATACAGTTGACCCTTGAACAACATGGGGGTTAGGGGCACCGACCCTCTGCACAGTCGAAAATCCACGTATAACTTTACAGTTGGCCCTCTGTATCTGTGGTTTTGCGTCCATGGATTCAGCCAACTGTGGATTGTGTCACACTGTAGTATGTATTGAAAAATATCGACACATAAGTAGACCTGTGTTCATACCCATGTTGTTCAAGAGTCACCTGTAGTTTTAAGCAATAGTAGTATAAATGAAATTATATTTTCTCCCATGAAAGCTAATTCCAAGCATATCACTTATATGCCTAAATTTTTATTATGATTATTACAAACAATTCTCGGGAATTCCCTCATGGTCCAGTGGTTAGGACTTGGCACTTTCACTGCTGAAGGCCCAGGTTCAATCCCTGGTCGGGGAACTAAGATCCCATAAGCCACGTGGCATGGCCAGAAAAACCCCCCAAAAAAACAATTCTCATGATCTTACTGTTGTATCTTGTAAGATATGGAAGGAATAAATCAATATGGAAGGAATAACAGTTTTAGTATATAAAAGACTTGAGCTAAATACAAACTATGGCCCAAAGGTTAAGTCTTTGAATACATCAGAAGCTATTTCACTAGGCTCAGTTCTGTATATTTCTCTTAGAATTAAAAGTCTACATTGCTTTTTTCCCTGCCTTACCAAATCTGTATAACACAAATGGCTGAAGTCATTTTAGAAAGGACCAAATTGCAGGGCTGCTACTCAGAGCTGTGCAGGCTGTGCACTGCACAATTCCAAGGGGCACTATTTACATGGCCTGTGATATCAACGGAACCACCTGAGTTGTGCAATGTGGAAGCCCTGCCATTTGGTTTAGTGCCTTTTTACTTGAGTGACTGTTTTCACATTTTATGAAATAATACAATACCCTCAAAATTTGTCTCTCGTTATGATAGGTTCTATGCTTAAGGTGTTGGCATGGGCACAAATTGAACCTCTACTTTTTGAATTATGTACTACCCGGTTGTTTTCATTATTTTAATATAATGTATGCTTGCTTGGTGAATTTAGTGCTTAATTTCTGTGAGACACTTAAAAATAGTCAGTTATTTTCTACAAGACACCTAAAAGTAATCCATGTTAATATTTAAATTGAGAATTTAATTCTCAAGGAAAGACTTTTTGGTCTCAGGATTTTGAATCCATTTTCAGCCATTAAAATTCAGCATATACTAATATTTTGTAAGAAACCTTTTGCTTTTTAAAGAAAGTTCATCCTTTGTTTTTTTTGCAGAACACTGTAACTGATCTAACAGTTCATCGGGCAACTCCTGAAGATCTGGTAAGTTTACTATTGAAAGTTAAGTCGTTTGTTCATCATCTTATTTGATATTTGATACTTGATACTTCTAACCTACAGAATAGAAACCAGAGGCACTTCTTAGAAGTTGTTCAGTTATTTTTAATCTTGCTTATGTCTGTATAAAATCAAAAAGTGTATGTCCTGGGCTTCCTTATTTTACTTAGGCATATCAGTTAGCATGCATTATAATTTCATTAGATAGGTTTGGTTTACAGTTCAAATCTCTCTAGTCCAGTATTTTCCTGTACACATTTATCGTCTTTTCCTATCTGTAGATATCACTAGCATTATTTACCGTTACTTCCCTATACAAAAACATACATTATAATTTATTTCTTGAACATGCCATGTACATTTCCACATTTGAGCCCCAGTTCCTGCTATCCTCTTTACTTGGAACAGTTTCCCTACCTTCTTCTCCTCCTCTACAAATCTTACTTTGCTTCCTTATCCTAGTTCAAGTTTTACTTTAAAAAAAAAAGCTTTTATTACAGGTTTGTTTGTTTTTTTAAACAGCTTTATTAAGATATAAATCACATAACATAAAATCCACCCTTTTAAAGTGTACAATTCATTGCTTTTTAGTATATTCACAGAGTTATGCAACCATCATCACTTTCTAATTTTATAACATTTTCATCACTCCCCCAAAAGTAACCCTTTATCCATTAACAGTCACTCTCTGTGCCCCACCCCTCCAATCCCTGGCAACAACTAATCTGTTTTATGTCTCTATGGATTTGCCTATTCTGGACGTTTCATATAAATGCAATATAATATGTATTCTTTTATATCTGGCTTCTTTCTTTTAGCGTAATGTTTTCAAGGTTCATCCATGTTGTAGTATCGGTACTTCATTCCTTATTATTGCCAAATACTATTTTGTTTACGGATATACCGTGTTTTATTTATCCATTTATCAGTTGTTGGACATTTGGGTTGTTTCTACTTTTTGACTGTTAAAGATAATGCTGCTATGAATATTCATGTACAAGTTTTTGTGTGAACATACGCTCTTAGTCTCTTGGGCGTATACCTGGAAGTAGAATTGCTGAGTCATATGATATCTCTATATTTAACTTTCTGAGGAACTGCCAAACTGTTTTCTAAAGTGGCTGCACCATTTACATTCTTACCAGCATGTATGAGGGTTCCAATTTTTCCACATCCCTTGCCAGCATTTGTCATTGTCATCTTTGTGGTTTTAGTTCCCTAGGGGGTATAAAGTGGAATCTCATTGTAGTTTTGATTTGCATTTCCCTAATGACTAATGACATTGAGTATCCTTTCATATATTTATTGGCCATTTGTAGTATCTTCTTTGGAGGAATGTCTCTTCAAGTCTCTTAGTTATTTGAAAATTTCCATAGGAAATATGTGACAACTATGAACTGGGCTTGATGAAGAGAGGGACACAAAAAGTAAAATAAAATAAAAATAAAATTGGATTATTTGTGTTTTTATTGTTGAGTAGTAGGAGTTCTTTATATATTCTGGATATGTTTCTTATCAGATATATGATTTGCAAATATTTTCTTCCATTCTGTTGGTTGTGTTTTAGCTTTCTTGATAGTATCCTTTGAAACGTAAAAGTTTTAAATTTTGATGAAGTCCAATTTATCTAATTGTTTTCTTTTGTCACTTGTAGCTTTAGTGTCATATCTAAGAAACCATTGTCTAACCAAGGTTCACAAATATTTACTTCTATGTTTTTGTCTGGGAGTTTTAAAGTTTTGGCTCTCATGTTTAGGCCTTTCATCCATTTTGAATTAATTTTTGTGTATGGTGTGAGGTAGGAGTCCAGCTTCATTCTTTTGCAAGTGGATATCCAATTGTCTAAGCACCATTTATTAAAAAGACTGTTCTTTTCACATTGAATTGTCTTGGCACCCTTGTTGAAAATCAATTGTCTGTAAAGATAAGGGTTTATTTTGGACTCTCATTTCTATTCCACTGATTTGTATGTCTATCGTTATGCTAGTACCATACTCTCTTGATTATTGTAGTAAGTTTGAAGTCCTACTCTTTGAAGCTGCCTAACAGTTGCTTTCTTCTCTGAACTGTTGTACTTACTACCTACATAAGGCATTGAGTATATGCCATCTAATGCATGTCATTTATCTTTATATGCATATGTCCAATCTCTGGGCAGATTATTAATGTTTTTGAGGGATAGAGGCCGTATCTTAATGTCTTTGTGGGCCTAGGAATCTTAATCGTAGTATGTACTCATTAAATGTTTGTTGAGGATAATAATGATGCCCAGATGACTTAAAATTTTTTTATTATGAAAAATTTCAAACTCATGTGAAAATAGCGACAAAAGTATAAAGAACTCCCATATACTGTTCACCTAGATATAATAGTTATGAAAATTTTGCCATACTTGTTTCATTTATCTTACCCTTTGCTTCTTCACTGGAGCATTTTAAAGCAAAGCCCAGAGGACATGTCATTTTGTGTCTACATATTCAGTTTACGTTAAAAAAAATAGATATTTTCATATATAACCACAATACCATTATCATGCCTGACAAAAGTAACACTACTATTTTGGTATTACCTAATCCCAATCCATATTCAGATTTCCCCGATTGTCTCAAAAATGTCATCTTCATTTGTTCTTTGTGAATCAGAATGCTTACATAATATTTGGTTGTTAGTCTCTTAATGGACTGATTTCATATTTACATGGTGCACACTCAGTAGTAC
Source organism: Globicephala melas (assembly GCF_963455315.2). Taxonomy (NCBI): domain Eukaryota; kingdom Metazoa; phylum Chordata; class Mammalia; order Artiodactyla; family Delphinidae; genus Globicephala; species Globicephala melas. The sequence goes on along the minus strand of NC_083317.1, from coordinate 59,569,132 downwards.
ATTTTATCAGATGACATACAGGTTTTGTTCATATTCATAGTTCTGAATACTAGAGTGCTTGTAAAGCCAATATCTGCTTTTGTTCCTTAGCCACCTTAGTGAACTCCTCCCTTCTAACTCTTAAGCTGTGGCTCATATCTCTGCTTCTGCTTCTGGAATTCCACTTCCTTGGAGTCCTGCATCTCCATGGACCCACTTCCACATGCAGCCATTGCAGGGCTATAAAAACACTGCATTGTGAGCTCTTGGTGGTGATGTGAATATCATGGAATGGGTGTGCCTTTGCCAGAGATAACTCAGTGGATTTTGTGCCTTTTATGTCATACTCAGTCTGTGTGTGTGTGTGTGTGTGTGTGTGTGTTTATAATTGTACATGTACACACATATGTAACTGAAAAATTTAACAAAAGAATTCTTTTTTTTTTTTTAATTTATTTATTTATGGCTGTGTTGGGTCTTTGTTTCTGTGTGAGGGCTTTCTCTAGCTGTGGCAAGCGGGGGTCACTCTTCATCGCGGTGCACGGGCCTCTTACTATCGCGGCCTCTCTTGTTGCGGAGCACAGGCTCCAGACGCGCAGGCTCAGTAATTGTGGCTCACGGGCCCAGTTGCTTCGCGGCATGTGGGATCTTCCCAGACTAGGGCTCGAACCCGTGTCCCCTGCATTGGCAGGCAGATTCTCACCCACTGAGCCACCAGGGAAGCCCCAACAAACGAATTCTTAACTTTTATTATGTGCAATGTGTTCTTAATATTTTCTATTCTATATTCTATTTTTTAAAAATGTTGGTTTTGATCCACTAATTTATTTTACCACCCATTAAGTGAGTCCCAAGATGCAGTTTGCAAAACACTACTTTATTGGATAGTCTTGTACAAAAGAAGTAGAAATTAATATTCTTTCATTTTGTGTTTTGGCTAGGTCTACTAGTTTGTTTTATTTATTTATTTTTTGGCCATATCACATGACTTGTGGCATCTCAGTACCCGACCAGGGATTAAACCCAGGCCACAGCAGTGAAAGCCCAGAATCCTACCCATTAGGCCACCAGGGAACTCCCTAGGTCTACTAGTTTTAGATACTTCTTTTTCAAAAAATCATTTTTGAAAAAAAAAAATCATTTTTGAAAATTTAGGAGATGGTGAAAATTTTGTGAATATATATGTGTGTATATATATTATATATATATATAATATATATATACATATACTGGACTAGAAAAAATTTAAAAAATGAACTAGGTTAGGTTGTCCTACCATCTGAATAGGCAAGTTCCTTGTTCCTGAAACATTCTTTTATATATTTTTTCTTCCATATAGATCCGTCGTCATGAAATACACAAATCGAAGAATAGAGCATTAGTACACTGGGAGCTCCAAGAAAAAGCTTTGAAGAGAAAATGGAAGAAGCAGAAACCAGAAATTTCTAATCTTGAGAAAAGGAGATTGTCTATCCTGAAGGAGGTAATGCTAAACTGCATCATCTGTAGACTTAGAAAGAAAAGAAGAGGTAAATAGGTGTCTCTCTTTTTCCGCATATTTGATTCACATTGGACAGACTCTGATCATTATCGTGTCCTTACGCAATGATCTACAGGTAGACTTTGGAAAAAGGAGCAGAGTGACGATTATAGTCTAGTTTTGTGATTTGAATTCCCGCTCTTCAGCTTACTAGCCAGGTGACCTTAAATTGTTAACTTCTCAGCCTGAATTTTCTTATCTTTAAACTGGAGTAACAGTATTTGCCTGATTGTACTGTTAGGAGATTTCAGTGATAAAATATTACTAAAGTGATTAGGACAGTCCTTGGCACATAATTAGTGTCATATATATATATAAAGCTGCTATAATTATTTTTCTCAGTTCAACAACGATGCTGTTAGATTACTTTGCAAAAAAAAAAAATGTGTGCTAGTCCAACAAATTAGTAAGGCACTTGTCTTTGGCTTAATCTTTTGTCAGATGTAGGGTGTTTGAATAAGTAATCAGAGTGGGTAGGAGTACATATTATGGAAAATAAGAGGAAACTGCAGCAAAACTCTTCTTTTATTTGGGCTAAAGTCATTGTAAAAGAAGTGCCTGTTTTCTTCTTGTTCAGTGTTGGAGCTTATGGCACGTGGCTGTCTGGGTGACCTGCTGCAGCTTTAAGTCACATTCTGTCTTTTGAGGAATTTGTTAGGCTTTTTAGTGAAATATGAAAGTCATAACTTTATATATCATGAGGAAGAAGTATATCTCCCAAATAAATGTTTACATGAGCTTGTAAAAAGAACAGTGGATTGAGAGAATGGTTCTTTAGAGGTACGTATCTTTTGGTGATCTTAGGCAAGTCACCTACATTTAAATGTTACATGGTAATTCTCCATGAAAGGCCTAAGAGCACAGATCTGGCCAGGGAAAAAGGCAGCCCCTTTGAGGTGACTCTGGGCTTTAGTTTCCCCTCCCTAGTGGCCCCTGCTCATGTCCTGAATCCCTTATACCTTGTAGATGTGGTAGAATTAGGGATTGAAGAAGAGTGGTAAGAGAAGGTGGGTGAAATTTCTCTGCCTTCTTTCTATAATGCGGCTTCTTCATGCCCTAGCGTAGTGTTTATCAACTCTGACTGATTCTAATTTCCATTTAAAAAATTCCCATTTGGGTTTCCCTGGTGGCGCAGTGGTTGAGAGTCCGTCTGCCGATGCAGGGGACACGGGTTCGTGTCCCGGTCTGGGAAGATCCCACATGCTGTGGAGCGGCTGGGCCCGTGAGCCATGGCCGCTGAGCCTGCGCATCCGGAGCCTGTGCTCCTCAACGGGAGAGGCCACAACAGTGAGAGGCCCGCGTACTGCAAAAAAAAAAAAAAAAAAAAAAAAATTCCCATTAAAAAAAAAAACAGTATCTGGACTCAGACATATTTATACTCAGGTATTCTAATTCAGTGGATCTGGGATGCAGCCCCACTTAGGTATTTTTAAGACAGTTGCTATGTAATTTTTAATATTTTGCTAGGGTTGAGAACCTCTGCTATTAGTGGGATTTAGGCATTTCCCTTTAACAACATATTTTGGAGGTTTTGCTATGTCAGTATTTAGAAATCTACCTCTTCTTTTTTAATGGCCAGGTAGTATATGGATATACCACAATTTATTTATCTAGTGCTTTATTAGTGGACATTTGGGATGTGTATCAGAGCATGGTATAAGCACCTGGAAAAAAAGAAGACCCCAGAATATACTGGTTTAAACAAAATAGAAATCTATTTCACTTTTATGGAACAGCTCAGATATACATGGTAGTGGTAGGGGGAGCTCTGGTCCTTTATTACAGGGCTTCCATGTCTGAGTTTGCAGTGGCTGTTCCAGCTTCCTTCAGATGTTTCCCAGGCAGCATGAAGTGGGGAAGAGAATGCACGTTACTCCCTTTACGTATCACCCAGAAGCTCTGGCTTCTCTCCCATTGTCCAGAACTTCATCAAGTGACCACTGTCACCTGCAAGGGTGGTTGGGAAATTAGCTATGTATTTGGCTAACTTGGGAGTTCTGCTGTTAAAGAGAAAACAGAAAGAAAAGCTATTGGTGGATAAGTAGCAGTGTCTGCCACCGACAGATTATTTCCTGCCTTGTCACTATAAATGATGTAATGAATATCCTTGAATATGTTTTTGAGTACATGTATAAATATATGTGTAGGATAAATTCTTAAAAGTGGAATTGCTGAGTCAAAGGATTCGTACATCTATTATTTCAGTGTTGCTATATTTGTAATGTCTGTGATAAGGTATGTGAGGGGACCAAAGGAAGAGTCCTCCTTGGGCATATCCACCTAGGTTTTATCATTATGTGTTAGAGCTACCAGGACCCGTCCCCCAGAAGCTGGGCTCCTAGATTAACGTAAATTAAGAAAAAAGCTCTTTGACCAGCATAGTCTTAGATTTCATTTGCTGTATGATCCACTCATGCCATGGGAATCAAGCAAATAAGAGTCCAAATCCAAATCAGAGAGAGGGAGGCTTTGATAAAGATTTTGTAAATTTTAAAAGTATATTAACTAACCTAGTCTCTTTGTACTTTCCCAATTCTGTCTGGTTTTCATTACCAGAGAGCAAAACTGCTAGCATGAGAAGTTTCTAATAATGTTTTTGAAGGGACCTTGACTGATCTTTTGAAAATCCAAGATGTATTCTTGGATTAAGTTTGGTTTTGTGCTCTGCAAACCCATCTGGGGAATTAATATATACAGATGGGCCTGCAGAGATTGATTTGCCTATCATGAGGATGAGTTTTATCATAGAGGAGTGATAAAGAAATCCAGAAGGAGCAACAGAAAGCCAATGCTCTGACCTCTGGCCGCTCAAGCTGTCTGCCCCAAGGAGCCTGGGCAGGGACTAGAAGGGAGAGGGCTGCAGGGCAGTGGGTTTTCTGGAGACCTCATTATAATTAGTATCAGGTCTTGATATGATAAAATTATTCCTCCACAATCTGCTTCTTTCAATTTATATCTCTTCATTTTGATAGGAAGTCAGTACCTTTTTTAAAAATAGTAAACAAAACTGCTGCTAGGAAATATATTTTGTATAATTTTTCTAGTATAAATGGTAGATTATAGTGCTCCATTTACTTTCTCTCCTAAACTCTAATGGCATGTGCTACAAGATGGCTAACCAGGGATGAAAATTTAAGTTGTAACAACATTCTCAAATGTCTCTAGAATTGTATACAGATTTAGTATACACTTCTGTATCTCTTGACAGGGCCTAGGATGCCAGTCTTCTGACTCCAAATGTGCTCTTTGTCCTGTGCCATTCCAAAACTAAGTCTTTGTGGAGAGAACAGATTCAGGACTTTATTCTCACTAACAGAGCCAGCCAACCTGTTTGGCTTTAGCAGGGGAAGAAGGGGAAAAAAGTCAGAATGTGACTCTTGTTATTTTTCTTCATGTCCTAAAACAGTAACTGAGGTCACATTGTATGCTTGTTTCCATAGTCTAGAGAAATTCTGGTAAGAGCATTTGTTACCAGATGTTTTGATTTGAGTCAGTGTTGGAAACTGGAAAATTTCCAATTTTGAGACTCCTTTCGGCCTAAGAATGCGATCTGGTGGTGGTAGGTGTTGACTTGGTTTCACTCTAGCCCGTGCATCCTTGCTTGTAACTGGGAAAATTCCTAAGTTGAAAGTGTAGAATCAGAGACACCGCGGTATTGGTATTTTTTGAGTTCTCATTTTTCCAGAATAAAAATCGAGCTTGTTTATAAATGCAGAAGCATCACTTTTTTGTTTAATGCCCCCAAAGTCGTGTCTCACGCCGTGTTTTTTAAGTTGTGGGTCATGACCCATTAGTGGATTATGAAATCACTTTAGTGGCTGAAACACCAAAGAGGCACACATCTGAGTTTATGGCTCAGAGATTCATGTTTAATCAGTGTTTTTCAAACTGTGGATCACAACTTTTTAATGGATTGTAAAATCAAGTTAGTGGATTGCAACCATCATTTGAAAAAATAGAATAGAAACTAAAAAGAAAATATCAGAGTGGTTATCAAAGAGTAAGTTTAAGCAAAGCTTTTATTTTGGTGTTTGTCTACATTTGTGTGTGGACTGGGTCATAATTTAATAATGTATTTCTTTGGATCAAAGCCAAGCATTTGAAATCCACTAATTATTATAATAGCTCCATCTACTGGTACTTAATGATATTGCCGCTGAAGGATTTGAGATGATTTTTAAGCTCCTGCCTTTGTATGGACTTTTCCTTTGTGATTTATTAAGTATATATATTTTTTCTGAATAATAATATTTATCACTAACATGTGTCTAGATTCTTAATGATCAATACCAGATGCAGGATGTATTGGAAAAATCTGATCATTTGATGGCTACAGCAAAAGATCTGTTTGTTGATTTTCCTCGTAGGCGCACAGGTAAAGTAGTCACATCAAACAAAATTTCTTTATCTTATTCATCAAAGCCCACATCTGGCTGTTTGAAAGAATTTAAAATCTTTTCTCAGTCATCATATTATTTCTATCACATGTGTTCTAGGGTGGATAGCATACAAGAGTTGTTAGACATAGATTTATTACAATTTATTTGCTTTTCACTAAGAATATTAACTATTACAAATTACTCAAGTTAAGGAAAGGTAAATTGTTATTATGTATTAAAACATTTTGTGAAATGTATAAGATTTCATAATTTAAGGTATGATTTCATTTTCAGCTTATTAATATTAAATTACTGTATAATTAAAGTATCTGCTTTGTATGTAATTTGAGTGAAGCTTAATTTGAAAACTAAAGCAACTTCAGTGTCTCTCTAAAAGGAACTTTGCCTCTTGTGAGATGCACAACATTATTCACTTTAATGTGTATATAATCTGTTGTTTATCTTAATCCCTAAAAACAGATCATTAGTTTTTAGTTTAAGGTTTGAATCCTGGCTTGGCCGCTCGCTAGTGTGACTCTGTGCCTGTTGCTTCACGTCTCTGAGTTTCAGTTTACCCATATGTAAAATAATGATACTAATAACCTCATAGGATTTTGTGAGGGTGAAACAATTTAATATATGTAAAAGCATTTAGAACAATGCCTGGCATATAGTAAGCACTGTTTAAGTGCAAGTTGCTATTATTATTATTTAAGATTTTCATATGATAATTCAGACCTATGGCAGTGTATAGTATGTGTGAAGTCAATTTAATTAAATGAAACAAAGTCATCATGACTTATTTTCCTTCTGCAGGGTTTCCGAATGTAACAATGGCTCCTGATTCCTCTCAAGGTCCCATTGTGGTAAATCAAGACCCTGTCACCCAGGCCATCCTTAGTGAATCTGTTATTGAGCCTCAGGTAATGTGCTTTGCTCACAGCCATAATGCTCATGCTGAAATTCAGTTTAAGTTGATGTAGATAGGCATAGTGGTAAACATTTCAAAAGCTTTATACTATCTAAATACCAAGTTGTGGTTGCTAGAATTGTTCTTACTCAAGCATAGTGCACTTTCTGTGAGTAATGCTTGTACTAAACAAGATAGGACTAGATAATAATAGCTAACATTTATTGAGTGCTTACCTAGGAGGTAGTTACTATTATCCCCATTTAGCAGATGGAAAAACTGAGGCTCAGAAAAATTAAGTAAGTTGTCCAAGATCACATAGCTAGTTAGCATGAGAGATGGCATTCAAATCTAGGCTGTCTGGCTCCATAAAACTGTCACCCAGAGATGTAGAGAACAAACGTATGGACACCAAGTGGGGAAGTTGGGGGTGGTGGTGGTGGTGGTATGAATTGGGAGATTGGGATTGACATGTATAGTATACACTAATATGTATAAAATAGATAACTAATAAGAACCTGCTATGTAAAAAATAAGTAAATAAAATTAAATAAAAAAAAAAAGACTGTGCACCATCTACAAATATGGAAACAGCAAGAGAGTCTTTCCACATCCCACTTTGGAGTCAGGTGAATCTATGTTCATATTCTGTTACTTAGGAGTTGTTCGATGTTGAGTTGATTTCTCAAGGTATCTGAGTTGGCTCAGAGAGTTTTTTGTTAAATGGGAATAGAATATACCTGCTATGGTTGTTGTGAGGATCAGCTCAGATAGGTTATGTAAAGTGTTGAGCATAATACCAGATATTAGTTCTTCATTAAATCTTTGTCCCTTCTTTTTTTAAAAATAAATTTATTTATATTATTTATTTATTTTTGACTGCTTTGGGTCTTCGTTGCTGCACGTGGGCTTCCTCTAGTTGCAGTGAGTGGGGGCTACTCTTTGTTGGGAGCTTCTCATTGCAGTGGCTTCTCTTGTTGCGGAGCATGGGCCCTAGAGCACGCGGGCTTCAGTAGTTGTGGCACTGGTGCTCTAGAACACAGGCTCAGTAGGTGTGGCTCACGGGCTTAGTTGCTCTGCGGCATGTGGGATCTTCCTGGACCAGGGATCGAACCCCTGTCCCCTGCATTGGCAGGTGGATTCTTAACCACTGCGCCACCAGGGAAGCCTCAAAAGAATATTTTAGATATCTGAAAATCAGTGAATTAGTTCTAATGTATTAGTATGTTTAAAAAGCAGCTACCCAAGAAACTTTGAATTTATTGACTAGTTACATGGGAAAAGTATAATAGTAAAACATTCATTAGCTGTGTCTTAATCTAATTGGAACTCTTAATTAATCAAAATGATTAGAATTTTGAGATAGGAAACATTTTTTAAAAGCCCATGAAGAATTGAATACTAAAATAAGTCAACTTTTTAAGAATGACTAGGTCTCAGTACCTGTTTAATGCAATTTCCTAAGTTACTTGTATCTTTTATGAAAAAAAGGAGAATCATCAATTAGATGGATGATCCTAGGGAATTACAAGGTCCAGAATCATATAAATATACCGTTTTCTACTTATAAAGGCAATTAAGTAGAATGTTACACATATTTTTAATAGCCAAAGTCCATTAGCCATATCCCTAGCCAAAAGCCATGTATGTTTTGGCACTTATTAAAAAGTTAGCTTTCTGGGCTTCCCTGGTGGCGCAGTGGTTGAGAGTCCGCCTGCCGATGCAGGGGACATGGGTTTGTGCCCCGGTCTGGTAAGATCCCACATGCCGTGGAGTGGCTAGGTCCGTGAGCCATGGCCGTTGAGCCTGCGCGTCCGGAGCCTGTGCTCTGCAACGGGAGAGGCCACAACAGTGAGAAGCCCAAGTACCGCAAAGGAAAAAAAAAAAAAGTTAGCTTTCAAATGATCATGGTCTCTATGATGAAGGTTGGGAAGTGGCAAGAGGCAAGGTAAGAGAGACAAGAAGGAGCTGGGTTATGAAGGGCTAAGGAACCAGAAAGCAAGAGTAGAGCCACTAAAGGATTTTAAGAAGAGCACAGTCATGGCAAAATTGACAGTAACGTGGAAGATGGATTGGGGAGGGAGGGACAAGACTGGTGAGAGGATCTGGTTAGAAGACTCACATTGGAATCTTAGTGAGAAGTGGTGAGGACTGACCCAAAGCAGTGGCAGTAGGGAAGAAGGTAGTGGGGAAGAGGGATAGATTTGAGAGATGAAGAAGGGATAGAATTGACAGGATTGGGTGATTGATTGGATGTGATGGATGAGGAAGAAGGATAATTTCCAGTTTGCTGGCTTGAGAACCTGAGTAGATAGTGATGCTGTTTATGGTCTTGGTAACATGACAGGAACAAGGTTTCTGGAAGAATGATAGTAGAGGCTTAGGAAAATGATGAATTTTAGACATGTTGAGTATATGTGTGTAGGATGTTCTCCTAGGGGTATCTTTTAGGCAGTTGGATATAAATGTTGAGGGCTCAAGAGAGATCTGAGTGAAGCTAGAAATTTGGAAATTAACAGCATTTGGCTCGTAATTGCACCTTGGAATTAGATATAATCATACAGAAAATGAGTCAGATGAGAGGAGAAAAGGTCCAAAGGGAGAACCTTGAGTGACATCAGAAAAAGGGAAGGGTAGGAAAAGAACCAATAAAGGAGATTGGGAAGGAATGGCCAAAAGAAGAAAAACCAAGAAAATCTGGTATCATGGAAGTGGAAAAGAAAAGTTTATCTTCCTCAAAAGAAGATTTTGAGGGAAAGAAATGAGTGGTCATTGATGTCTAATGAGTCAGAAGTAAGGGAAGGCAAAGACAGAAATAACCATTTGATTTGGGAACAGGTGTGTTGATGTTGACCATGTAGAGAACAGCTTAAATGGGGTGGCAGGGCAGAAGCAAAGTTGCAGGGCATAAATGGTGAATGAGAAGTGGCAGGCAGCTTTTTCAAGAAGTTTGTTGCACAGAAAGAGTAGATGGTAGCTCGAGGTGAGTATAGGGTACGGATAAGATGGCAAAGACTTAGATTTAAATGTGGATGAGCTGAAGCCAGTAAGGAGAAGTTGAAGATGCAGGAGAGAGAAGCGGCAATTGATGGACTAGAAAGAGGTAAGAGGGTTTGGGTTCTAGACCACATGTGGAGGGATTAGCCTTAGAAGGAGGGATCTCTCTTCTGTTATGACAAAAAGAAAGGATGAGTGTGTATATAACCAACCTGTGTTATTATTTTATTGTTGTGTTGATAAAGGCTCTTAATGAAGTAGATGATGACCAACGAGAAGGAACTGTTAACAGCCAGTCAGAAGAAAGTGAGAATGAGTTGGGTAACTCTCTAAGCTCTCAGTCAAACACAAATGCGGACACGTAAGTATAGATGGCATAAGTATCTAAGATGCTTCCCTTTTTTCCAAGGCCATTTCTTCCCCCACCCCTACTTTATTGAGATATAATTGACATATAATGTTGTATAAGTTTATAAGGCATACAACATGTTGATTTGATATACTTATATACTGCAAAATGGTTACCATCATAGCATTAAGTGATGGATGGTTAATACCTCTGTCACATCATATAATTACCATTTCTTTTTTGTGGTGAAAACATTTAAGATCTTCTCACTTAGCAACTTGCAAGTATAAAATAAAATATTATTAGCTATAATCACAAGAAGCTGTTCATCTTATAACTGGAAATTTGTACCCTTTTACCATCTTCCCATTTGCTCCACCTCCCAGCCCCTGGTAACCACCACTCTGTTTCTATGAGTTTAGCTTTTTTATTATATATTTTTTAGTTTTTAGTTTTTTGAAAATTGTTTTATTTATTTATTTATTTAGGCTGCATTGGGTCTTCGTTGCTGCATGGGCTTTTTCTAGTTGCAGTGAGGGGGGGGCTGCTGTTTGTTGTGGTGCACAGGCTTCTCATTGTGGTGGCTTCTCGTTGCAGAGCACGGGCTCTAGGCTTGTGGGCTTCAGTAGTTGCAGCACGCAGCCTCAGTAGTTGCGGCACGTGGGCTCAGTAGTTGTGGCTCACAGGCTCTAGAGTGTAGGCTCAGTAGTTGTGGCGCATGGGCTTAGTTGCTCTGCGGCGTGTGGGATCTTTCTGGACCAGGGCTCAAACCCGTGTCCCCCTGCATTGGCAGGCGGATTCTTAACCACTGCGCCACCAGGGAAGTCCCCTCAGCTTTTTTAGATTCCACGTATAAGTGATATCATACAGTATTTGTCTTTCTTTGTCTCACTTGTATTTCTCAATGTAATATATTCCAGGTTCATCCATGTTGTCACAAATGGCATGATTTCCTTCTTTCTCATGGCTAAATAATATCTCACTGTATATGTATACAGTGGAATATGATACATATCTATGTATCTCAATCACATCTTCTTCACCCATTCATATGTTGACATATACTTAGGTTGTTTCCATATCTTGGTTATTGTGAATAGTGCTGCAGTTAACATGGGAGTGCAGATATCTCTCTGAGATCCTGTTTTCATTTCCTTTTGATATATACCCTGAAGTGGAAATCCTGGATCATATGGTAGTTATATTTTTAATTTTTTGAGGAACTTCCACACTGTTTTCCATAATGGCTGTACCAATTAACAATGCCACCAACAGTGCACAAGGGTTCCCTTTTCTCCACATTCTCATTAACACTTGTTATCTCTTGACTTTTTGATGATAGCCATTCTTATTATAGATGTGAAGAGATACCTTATTGTGGGTTTGTTTTTTTAATCATTTTTATGTGTTTGTTTTATGTTTGCTTTTTTTAGTTTGCTTTCTGTTTTTGTTTTGTTTTTATTGCTTGTTTTTTTTTGGTTCTTTTGTTTGGTTCTCTTGTTTTTTGTTTTCTTTGTTTTTTTACTTTTGTTTTATTTTTTGTTTGGTTTTGCTTTTATTGTGGCTTTGATTTTCATTTCCCTTATGATTAGTGATGTCAGGCACCTTTTCATGTGTGTACTTGTTGGCTATTTGTACGTCATCTTTGGAAAAATGTCTGTTCAGTTCCTCTGCCCATTTTTTTTATTGGATTGTTTGGGTTTTTTGCTATTAAGTTGTATGAGTTCTTTATGTATTTTGGATATTAACCCCTAATTAAATATATGATTTGCAAATATTTTCTCCCATTCCATAGATTGCCTCTTCATTCTGTTGATTGTTTCTTTTGCTGTGCAGAAGCTTTTTGGTTTCATGTAGTTCTAGTTATTTTTTTTTGCTTGTGCTTTTGGTGTCAGATCCAAAAAACTGTTGCCAAGATCAATGTCAATGAGCTTCCCCTATGTTTTCTTCTAGGATTTTTACCATTTCAGGTCTAATGTTTAAGTCTTTAATCCATTTTGAGTTAATTTTTGTGAGTGGTGTAAGGTAGGGATCCAATTTCATTCTTTTGCACATCTTTATCCAGTTTTTGCAATGCTATATGTGTGTGTATATATATACACACACACACACAAGTATTTAAGTTGTTTCCAATATTTTTCAATTAAAAAATGCTGCAGTGAATAACTTATGCATATGTATTTTTGTATGGTTGAAGGTGTGTATTTAGAGTAAATTACTAGAAGTGGGATTTTGGGATTAAAAGGTAAATGCTATGTAATTTTGTTCTAAAATTACTGAATTCTGCTTTATGAGGGTTGTAGTATTTTGCACTCCTACTGGCAACTTACAAGAGTGTCTGCACCAGAGTGTGTTGTCAGACTTCTCTGCTGATTTCATAGGTGAGAAATGTGATCTCAGCGTAGTTTTACTTTGCCTTTCTAAGTGAAATTGATAATTTTGTCATATATTTAAGGGACATTACAGTGAATTGTCTATTCATGTCTTTTGCCCATTTTGCTTTTAAGTTTTTGATCCTTTTTTTATTAATTTGTAAGCATTCTTTACATATTAAGGATATTAGTCTTTTACCTGTGTAATATGTTATATTTTCTCCCAATTCGTTGTCTTTTGAATTTCTTTAACAAGTAAAAGAGTTAAGAATATATATATAGTGCTCGCTTTGGCAGCACATATGCTAAAATTGGAACAATACAGAGAAAATAAGCATGGCCCCTTTGCAAGGGTGACACACAAATTTGTGATGCATTCCATGTTTCAAAAAAAAGAATATAGGGCTTCTCTGGTGGTGCAGTGGTTGAGAGTCCGCCTGCTGATGCAGGGGACACAGGTTCGTGCCCCGGTCCAGGCAGATCCCACATGCCGTGGAGCAGCTGGGCCCGTGAGCCATGGCCGCTGAGCCTGCGCTTCCAGAGCCTGTGCTCCTCAACAGGAGAGGCCACAACAGTGAGAGGCCCGCGTACCGCAAAAAAAAACAAAAACAAAACAACAACAACAACAAAAAAGAATATATATATAGTTTGAATTTATCATTCATTGCTTTTACATGTGGATCTTGAATCATACTCTGAAATTCTTTCCTAAAACTGATTTTAGAGGAATTCACTCATGTTTCTTCTGATACTTCTGTGGTTTTATTTTTTATTTAGTTCTCTGATCCATTGGAAGTTTATTTTGGTATGTGGTATGAGGTATGGCTCTGCTTCTTACCTTTTCCTAAATTGATAACCAATTGCCCCAGCACCATTTATTACTGCCCCACTGATCTGAGATTCTGCCTGCATACATTAATTACCGTGTGTACCTGGATCTACTTCTGAATTTTCTAGTCCACTGGCCTTGTTTCTGTAGTCATGCTCCAATACCACACTGTTTGTTTTTTTGTTTTTTTTTGCGGTACACAGGCCTCTTACTGTAGTGGCCTCTCCCGTTGCGGAGCACAGGCTCCAGACACGCAGGCTCAGCGGCCATGGCTCATGGACCCAGCTGCTCCGCGGCATGTGGGATCTTCCTGTACCGGGGCACGAACCCGTGTCCCCTGCATCGGCAGGCGGACTCTCAACCACTGCACCACCAGGGAAGCCCACCACACTGTTTTAATTAGAGTTTATATTGTTTTAATAGACTTCCCTCCTAGCCTTTTCCAGTTCAGAGTTTTCATAATGATGGTTACATGTTTATTCTTCTGTATGAATTTAGTGTCAACTTATTTAGCATCATAAAAAAGTTTATTGATATTTTTGTTATATTAATAAATTAACTAGAGAGACCTGACATCTTTATTATGCTGGGTTTTACTATCCAAGAACAAAGGATGTTTTTCAATTTGTTAATGTCTACCTTTTTGTTTTTGAGGAGTATTTTAATGTTTTTTTTCATATAGGTTTCCTCATTTCTTGTTAAAATTATTCCTGAGTATTTTTGTTGTTGGTTACTATTTTATTTTATTATTTATTAATTTATTTTTTGAGAGAAGGAAGGATTTATTATTACTTGCAGCAAGTAAGATGAACTCGGGGGATATTTCCCAAAGCAGTGTCTCCCCAAACAGTAAAATTGGGGAAGTTTTAAGCTAAGAGTACATGCATATTCATGAAGAGGCTTGAGCAGAGGAGAATTCAGCATAGAATTGGGACAAACGTTGGCAGAGTCCAAGCTTTAGTTGATTGAAGTCAGGAGGGTCAACATCATCATTCCATCTTCCACCTAGGTGGGGGCCTTAGTTCCTGCAGAGCTCAAAAACTGTATCAGATTGTTATGTATATCCCTTGAGGAGCAATTAGCACTCATTTTATTGCTGAACTTTTGTTTCTTGACTGTGTTTTCTTTGTTACTGAATTCCCTTACTTCCCTTAAGATCATTAACTACCGAGACTGGTTCAAGGGCAAGAATTGTGGTCGGGCTTAGATCACAAAATGGCTTAGGCCAAAAGTGGCTTCTCTCTCTCTCTCTCTTTTTTTTTTTTTTGCGCGGTACACGGGCCTCTCACTGTTGTGGCCTCTCCCGTTGCGGAGCACAGGCTCTGGACGTGCAGGCTCAGTGGCCATGGCTCACGGGCATAGCCGCTCCGCGGCATGTGGGATCTTCCTGGACCGGGGCACAAACCCGTGTCCCCTGCATCAGCAGGCAGACTCTCAACCACTGCACCACCAGGGAAGCCCACTTCTCTCTTTTTTAAAAATTTATTTATTTTATTGAAGTATAGTTGATTTACAGTGTTGTGTTAGTTTCTGCTGTACAGCAAAGTGATTCAGTTATACACATATGTGTTCTTTTTCACATTCTTTTCCATTATGGTTTATTACAGGATATTTTATATATATATATATATATATATATAAAATACAGTGGGACCTTGTTGTTTATCCATTCTGTATATAATAGTTTGCATCTGCTAATCCCAAACTCCCAGTCCATCGTTCCCTTCCCTTCCCGTTTGGCAACTATGAGTCTGTTTCTGTTTCATGAAAGTTCATTTATGTCATATTTTAGATTCCACATATCATATGATATTTGTCTTTTTCAGTTTGACTTGTTTTACTTAGCATGATAATATCTAGGTCCATCCATGTTGCTCCAAATGGCATTATTTCATTCTTTTCTATGGCTGAGTAGTATTCTTATGTGTGTGTGTGTGTGTGTGTGTGTGTGTATGTGTCATGCCCCATCTTCTTTATCCATTCATCTGTCGATGGACATTTAGGTTGCTTCCATATCTTGGCTATTGTAAATAGTGCTGCTGTGAACATAGAGGTGCATGTATCTCTTCAAATTATAGTTTTGTCCAGATATTTGCCCAAGAGTGGGATTGCTGGATCATATGGTAATTCTATTTTTAGTTTTTTAAGGAATCTCCACACTGTTTTCCATAGTGGCTGCACCAATCTCCATTCCTACCAAAAATGTAAGAGGGTCCCTTTTATCCACACCCTTTCCAGCATATATTATTTGTGTCATTTTGACGATGGCTATTCTGACTGGTGTGAGGTGGTACCTCATTGTAGTTTTGATTTGCATTTCTCTAATAATTAATGATGATGAGCTTCTTCTCATGTGCCTATTGGCCATCTATATGTCTTTTTTTTTTTTTTTTTTTTGCGGTACGCGGGCCTCTCACTGTTGTGGCCTCTCCCGTTGAGGAGCACAGACTCCGGATGCGCAGGCTCAGCGGCCATGGCTCACGGGCCCAGCCGCTGCACGGCATGTGGGATCTTCCCGGACCGGGGCACGAACCCGTAACCCCTGCATCGGCAGGCGGACTCTCAACCACTGCACCACCAGGGAAGCCCAGTTTTCTTCTTTTTTTTGCATGTTGGGGGCAGGAATTTTAATTAGCTGAAATATTTCAATTTCAGTTTTCTGTTTTGATATACTGCCTTTGTTATACTGTACATTTTGTGGAGAGGTTTGGGAGTTTTAGGTGATTCTTCTGTCAATTATGGTGAAGCACAGCTTATTTAGAGCCTTTTTTAAAAAAAAAAAAAGCATTGGTGGGTTAAAGTTGGCTTGTTCTCCAATATCATGGTTCTCTTTTGTCTTGAAGGACTTTTACATCTTTTCTTCTTTAGCACTCAGCCTCCAAAGGGTACCACTCCCTTCATGTTCACTCTCTTCTCCTTAAGAAGTGATGCCTTCCCAAAACTACCACCTTGGGTTCTACAAACTTCTTGGTGGCGTATGATTGCCCAGGTTTTTTTTTTTTTTTTTTTTTTTTTTAAGTATTTACATACTTAGAGTGGACTTTTTCTTTCTAGAGGTGATTTTTGTCACCATTAGGCTCTCAGCTTTCCTTTTCTCTGTGCAGTTATTTTGAACTGCCCCCATTCTTTGCAAAGGCTTCTTACAGGAGCTCAAGAAATATCTTTGCTGGAATTTGACGCTTATTTTTCTACCTACAGGTAGTTTGAAGTTAGTAGTATTCTCTGTCTTCCAATAATATAGAAGGTATGGGTTATATGCTGTTTTATTTGCTTTTCTTGTTTCACTGTATAGTTTTTTGTAGGATGTGTAGAGTAATTCAAATTTAGCTGGTCACCATTTGTTAGGAATACCTGGAAATATGTATCGTCTTTTAAGTACTTTTTCTTTCAGAACCTAAATATAACTAACCTTGTACAGAATTACGTTTATTATTCAAGCAACAGAAATTTATTCTCTCACAGTTCTAGAGGCCAGAAATCCTTAATCAGTTTCACTAGACTGAAATGAAGGTGTTGGTATTGCCACATTCCCTCTGGATACTCTAAGTTATAATCCACGCCTTGCCTTTTCCAGCTTCTGCTGGTTGGTGGTGTGTTTTTGGCTTGTGTCCACATCACTCCAGCCTCTGCCTTCACCTTCACATCACCTTCTCCACTTGTGTGTGTCAAAACCTCCCTCTGCTTCTCTCTTAAGGATGCATATTATTGCATTCAGGGCCCACTTGGGTAGTCCAGGATCATCTTCCTATTTCAAGACCCTTAACTTAATCCATCTGCAAAGTCCCTTTTTAGTCAGATAAGGTAACATTCACAAGTTCCAGGGATTAGGTTATGAGTATCTTTTGGAGGGCCATTCTTAAGCCTACCATAGATAGTATTGTCTTATTTTGTTGTTGTTATTTGATATAACCTAATTCTTAAAAGTATAAACATTAGAGGTGGTAATAGGAGTTCAAACTGGTTTGGATTTTCCCAACTTGTACAGAAATCTCATTATGACACTTTTCTTAGGACTTATCCTGAAGGTTGGACTTAGTCCTAACTAACACTGTCTTACAGAGGAGTCTTTCTGATGCTTTGATAACTAGCCATAATGTGAATGGACCACATTACAGCCTTTTGTTAACTAAACTTAATAGCAACTAGTGTTCAATGTGCTGTCCACAGGTTGCTTTAAAGCAACTCCTCTAGGTTGAGGTTTATAGAGCCACTAAATAAGATTTCCCCTTTCCTCTCTCATTGTTGTTGTTGTTTTCCCATAACAGTTTTATTGATTTATAGTTTACATACCATACACTCTACCCATTTAAAGCATAATATTCAAAGATCTTCAGATTTTTAGTATATTCATTGAATTGTTCAACCTACAGTCAATTTCAGAACATTTTCGTTACCCTCAAAGAAGCCCTATACTCTTAAATAGTCAGACCCTATTTTCTCCCAAACCTTTCAGTCCAATCTAATTTGCTAGATGAATCTGGGTTTTTTTGTTTTTGTCTTAAATCTCTGTGGATTTGCCTGTTTGGACATTTCCTCTGTATAGAATCATGCAGTATGTGATATTTTGTGTCTGGGGTCTGTCACATGTTTTCAAGATTTATCCATATTGTAACATGTTAGCACTTCATTCTTTTTATGGCTGAATAATATTCTTTTGTGTGGATAGAGCACATTTTACTTATCCATTCATCAGCTGGTGGACATTTGGGTTGTTTCCACTTTTAGACCCTCTACCTCTTTTAAATATTAGTCTAGTTGGGGAATAGACAAAGAAATCAGACAACTGAAGATTGAAAAATCAGCTTTATCAATGATAAAGCTGATTACAGCAAAAGGCTTATCTCTCTCACCCCCTACACTGTAGCTCTTCTTCTCATTCCCTCTCCCCGCCTCCCTGAAACACAGGGGCAGAGTCTGCTCCAGTCACTTTACTTCAGTGATGAGCAGAGACTGTGCTCTGAGGACAAGCTCCTTCATAGAAACCATGTACTTTCTCTAGAGAAAGAGAGAGGAGGACATAACCTATAGCACAAAACTTCAGAAAGGGCAAATCGCTCCTGGTTCAGGAGCCAGCATAGCTAGGAAACTGGGAGGGAGATGGAATGATTCCTTCTAACACCAAGAAGACTGGCATTTTAGATTTTTATCTTATAACTTAAAGCAAAACATATTTCTCTTTGATTATGAATTATTAAAAGTTTCTTCAAATCAAACATGTAAACAGTTGAACAAGTTAAATGATAGTACTTATTAATTCTAATATAGCTTGTTGTCCCATAATTTATAGGTTTCTCCACAAAATAACGGAAGATAATTCCGAGTTAATTAATAAACTATGGACTGATATTCAGCAGAAAGCAGCAACACAATCACAAATAACAACCTCTTCAGGAACTCCATCATCTGCTTCTCCATCAGGAGAACAAAAAGGTTTGGTTCCTGACTGTATTAGTTCTCCCAGAGTAGTAGCTTACTTTATTATGTTCTTTCTTGAGCACAGTAATTTTTTAAAGGAACATTACTTGAGTTTTGACTGTCTTAGCCTGGTTGAGTAAATACTCATTGACCTGTCGATTGACATGCTTAAAGTTTTTTTGTTGTTGTTCACTTGAGATACTTTTGGAAAAATTCTCCCTTTTAGCTGCTCTGAATGCTACCAATGCTGTTAAGAGAATCCATACGAGGCTTCAACTGGAAGAATCTACTGAGACTCTAGACTCAAGCTATGTAGTGAGACAAGTGCTGAACTCAAGGAAGCAAAAACAGCTGCTAAATAAAGGTTCAGTCTCTTAATTGACAAAGTGGGTTATTAAACATGTAACTTGACACAGCTATCTTAGTTTATTAGTGCATGTCTTTTCCCTTAAACTCATCCAGTTGGATCCTACTAAGTAAGAGTTTGTTGAATGGTAGCCAGGCAATGCCTCCTTTTATTCCATGTAACTCTAGAAGGATGGTTCTCATCCATTCATTATAGATAGTGTAAATCTGGTTCAAACAGTATAGATTCTTTATGAGAAAATGATGATAACTTCAATAAAAAACCTTTTATAAATTGTGAACAACAGTCAAACGTTTTTCTACTGTAGTTTTTCCCAGTCTTAACATAGAATGACTTCTGTCATTATCAGTGAAAAGAAAACCAGATTTGCGTGCTCCTTCAAAACAGAAGAATAGCGTGTTATCAGCCAGCACAGCCTCCACAGACTTACCGAATAGCAGTAACCCCAGCCTAGATGTCCTCAAACACATGATACATGAAGTGGAACATGAAATGGAAGAATATGAGCGGTGGACAGGACGCGAGGTCCGGGGGCTCCAGAACAGTCAGGGTCTCACCGGCTTCACCCTGTCGCTCGTGAGCTCCCTCTGTCGCCTGGTTCGGTACCTTAAAGAGGTGAGGTTATTAGAGTCTTCTCTTCTGCCAGACTAATGGCAGAAATGAGTAGGTTTTTCCCCTCTACACTTGAATTATTGCAATCTCCAAATAAAGTATAGTCAAATTTGAATAGCTTTGTTTAAAATACCTCAGCTTTAGATGATCTGTAGTAAAGGTTTATCCTCTTAATTTTCCTCTACATCCTTATACAGATAACATCAGATAAGTGATGTTGATTTTAATATGAGCTTTAGTAAAATATAATTAGTTAGGTAAATCTGCTATAAATAAAATTATATCTTGTGCTAATACTTCATATTACTGTTTGGCAGTTACAGGTTAATGAGAACTACTAAACATGTCCTCATTCTACTGCTTTTCTCTGCTTGCTATTCCCACTTCAGTTCGGTTTGGAGAGTGGTATGCCTGTAATCTGTAGACACAGATTAGGAAAATTCTTCATATTATTTGTATCACTGGTAACTTGGGCTTTGCTTCAGTGTTTGAAATGGGAGACATTTTATTGTTGTAAAAGTAATTTATAAGACAAGCAAGAATTGTATCTTTTATTTATTTTTTTTTACATCTTTAAAGAATTGTATCTTTAATTCATTTGTGAATAATAATCAGTCCTCAGAATGCTGTGGGATTAGAAGGTATTTAGAAGGTATTAGAAGGTATTTATAAAGGTATTATACCTTTTTAAAAAACCTATTTAAACTGTTATTTATTTTTTATATATTTAAATTTGTTAAGCAAATATGACCAAAAACTGTTTAAGGAAATTTTATCATTTAAAAAAAGTTGATTCACCAACCTAATTTACATGTATCAATTTCTCTGGAGATGTCTTCCTAAATTTTCTTTTTAAAAAATTAATTAATTAAAATGTTTACTTCTGTTTTATATTTTTAAATTTAATTTTAGTTTTATGTTTTATGTAGGAGTATATTTGATTTACAATGTTATGTTAGTTTCAGGTGTACAGAAAAGTGATTTAGTTATACATGTACATATGTCTATTCTTTTTCAGTCTTTTCCCATATAGTTTATTACAGAGTGTTGAGTAGAGTTCCCTGTGCTATACAGTAGGTCCTTGTTGATTATCTATTTTATATATAGTAGTGTGTATATGTTAATCCCAACCTCCTAATTTATCCCTAGCCCCTGCTGCCAACCTTTCCCCTTTGGTAACCATAGTTTGTTTTCTAAGTCTGCTAGTCTGTTTCTGTTTTATAAATAAGTTCATGTGCTATACAGTAGGTCTTGTTGGTTATCTATTTTATATATAGTAGTGTGTATATGTTAACCCCAACCTCCTAATTTATCCCCAGCCCCCTCACCCGCCTCCACCAACCTTTTCCCTTTGGTAACCATAGTTTGTTTTCTAAGTCTGCTAGTCTGTTTCTGTTTTGTAAATAAGTTCATTTGTATCATGTTTTTTAGATTCCATTACAAGTGCTCTCATATGATATTTGTCTTTGTCTGACTTACTTCACTTAGTATGATAATCTCTAGGTCCATCCATGTTGCTGCAAATGACATTATTTCATTCTTTTTTTATGGATGAGTAATAATCCATTGTATATATATACCACATCTTCTTTATCCATTCATCTGTTGATGAACATTTAGGTTGCTTCCATGTCCTGCCTATTGTAAATAGTGCTACAGTGAACATTGGGTTGCATGTTTCTTATCGAAGTATGGTTTTCTCCAGATATATGCCCAGGAATGGGCTTGCTGGATCATCTGGTGGCTCTATTTTTAGTTTTTTAAAGAACCTCCATACTGTTCTCTGTAGTGGCCATACCAATTTACATTCCCACCAACAGTGTAGGAGGGTTCATTTTTCTCCACACCCTTTACAGTATTTATTGGTTGTAGACTTTTTGATGATGGCCGTTCTGATAAGTGTGAGGTGATACCTCATTATAGTTTTGATTTACATTTCTCTAATAATTAGCGATGTTGAGCATCTTGTGCTTTTTGGCCATCTGTATGTCTTCTTTGGAGAAATGTCTATTTAGGTCTTCTGCCCATTTTCTGATTGGGTTTTTTGTTTTTTTGATATTGACCTGCATGAGCTGTTTATATAATATATTTTGGAGATAAATCCCCTGTTGGTCACATCATTTGCAAATATTTTCTCCCATTCAGAGGGTTGTCTTTTTGTTTTGCTTGTTGTTTTCTTTGCTGTGCAAAAGCTTTTAAGTTTAATTAGATCCCATTTGTTTGTTTTTATTTTCATTACTCTAGGAGGTGGATCCAAAAAGATAGTGCTGCGATTTTTGGCAAATACTGTTCTGCCTAAGTTTTCCTCTAAGAGTTTTATAGTATCCGGTCTTACATTTAGGTCTCTAATCGATTTTGAATTTATTTTTGTGTATGGTGTTAGAGAATGTTCTAATTTCATTCTTTTACATGTAGCTGTCCAGTTTTCCCAGCACCACTTATTGAAGAGACTGTCTTTTCTCCACTATATAATCTTGCTTCCTTTGTCATAGATTGATTGACCATGGGTGTGTGGGTATATTTCTGGGCTTTCTATCCTGTTCCATTGATCTATAAGTCTGTCTTTGTGCCAGTACCATACTGTTTTGATTACTGTAGCTTTATAGTATAGTCTGAAGTCAGGGAGCCTGATTCCTCAAGCTCCATTTTTCTTTCTCAAGATTGCTTTAGCTATTCAGGGTCTTTTGTGTTTCCATGCAAACTTTAAGATTTTTTTTGTTCTAGATCTGCAAAAAATGCCATTGGTAATTTGATAGGGATTGCATTGAATTGGTAGATTACCTTGGGTAGTGTAGTCATTTTTACAATATTGATTCTTCCAACCCAAAAACATGGTATATCTTTTCATCTGTTTGTGTCATCTTCGATTTCTTTCATCAGCATCTTATAGTTTTAGGAGTACAGGTCTTTTGCTTAGGTAGGTTCATTACTAGGTATTTTATTCTTTTTGATATGATAGTAAATGGGATTGTTTCCTTAATTTCTCTTGCTGATTTTTTGTTGTTAGTGTATAGAAATGCAACAGATTTCTGTATTAATTTTGTATTCTGCAACTTTACTGAATTCATGGATTGCTCTAGTAGTTTTCTGGTAGCATCTTTAGGATTTTTTTATGGGCCATGTGAAGAACCATAAATATTACTTACTCTGCAGGCAAAGGGAAATCCTTGACCTGTCCTCAACAAAGGAATGACACAAATGGATTAACATACTGTACCTATCCAGGTTCTGCATGGTGGACTCATTGTAGGAGAGCAGAGCTCCCACTGTTCTTTCCCCACATCATTGCAAGGAATAATGGCTTTGCTTTCTCTGAGAAAAAGCAAGGAGTGAAAAATACCTCCACCTTCATTAGGTCCAGAAGCTCCACCTGGGGAAGAATTTTCACTAAATGTAATCACGGATTTCCACTGGACTGCTGACGAGATCTTTGTTAAGTAGAACATATTTCTTCAATTCTTACACCTGAACATATCTCCTCTCCCTATTATTTTACCTAGAAGCAATAACAATGTCCGAAGATATGCAGTTCTAGCAGGAGTGATAGTGCACACATTCTCAAGCAGGACACCTTTTGGAGTAATTCAGAAATTACAGCCACAGGTCTGTAACAAAGAGAAATGGATATGGTAGCTCTCTGAAAAACAATAATGCATCATGCAAGTAAACATTATTACCAGGAGTTCAATACCAAATATGTGCAAACTAGGACAAGCACCTGCACTAAACTTCTGGTTCTCATCACTTGGCCCATTGAGTCTCTATGTGTAAGCAAGCATCAGAAAAAGATGTTTGGCACTGCCATGACAATAAATCTATCAAAGTTGGAAGCACTGAACTCTGTGAATTATTTCCCAAAATACAAAGCTCAAGCTGGAAAGAGTTGTATTCACCTGAGGCATTTCTGTGAAAATAAATATTACATAAAAGAGACAATGGACATAATCAGTGTCTAGATTGATATAGGATTTTTAGTGACTTTCAGAAGACACTTAGATATGCAAAATTGCATTCTCTTCTTGTTTGTATTTATTATACTGAAATGTATTGAGCAAACACTTTGATGTAAATATTGAAGCAGCTATTTGCTTTTTAACACAGTAGTGCAAGGTCATTTCTCCAAAGTGGGGGGGGAAATTAAAACTACATGAGTAGCTCTGGAATGTCACGCTGATGTTAACGTTACTATTTAGATTAAACTATCAGTTTCAATGACTATGGAAAAAATTGAAAAGCATTTTTCCCATTTAAACTTATCAGACAGATAATACCAAAGTAGGGACACGATTTTCCCCTTGGCTCTGGTTAGTCTCGTATGTAGAAAGTGTATGGATAATTTTTCAAGCTTATCAGGGCCTATAGACATACTGACTACATTGTTCTGCAGGGCACAGATCCTACTGGCTTGAAGAGATACTGCAGAAGCCTATCAGCTAGATGAATGTACCTCTCATGTTTTTGTTTCCTGGTTGAGTACATAGATCAAAAAGGTGGCATGTTTTTTTTTTTTAACTTCTTTATTGGAGTATAATTGCTTTACAATGTTGCGTTAGTTTCTGCTGTATAACAAAGTGAATCAGCTATACGTATACATATATCCCCATATCTCCTCTCTCTTGCATCTCCCTCCCACCCTCCCTATCCCACCCCTCTAGGTGGGCACAAAGCACCGAGCTGATCTCCCTGTGCTATGCTGCTGCTTCCCACTAGCTATCTATTTTACATTTGGTAGTGTATATATGTCCATGCCACTCTCTCGTGTTTGTGGTTTTTACAGTTTTTTTCTCGTAGTTGATTTCTAATCTCATAGTGTTGTGTTTAGAAAAGATGCTTGATATGTTTTCAGTTTTCTTAGATTATTGAGGCTTTCTTTATGGCCCACTATGTAATCTATCCTGAAGCATGTTCTGTGTGTACTTGAGAAGAATGTGTATTCTGCTGCTTTCGGGTGGAATGTTCTATAAATATCAATTAAGTACATTTGGTATGATGTATAATTTAAGGCCTGTGTTTCCTCATTGACTTTCTGTCTGGATGATCTGTCCACTGATGTAAGTGGAGTGTTAAAGTCCCCCACTCTTATTGTGTTACTGTAGATTTCTCCTTTTATGGCTGTTAGCATTTGCCTTATATACTGAGGTGCTCCTATGCTGGGTGCATGTATATTTACAATTGTTATATCTTCTTGGATTGATCCCTTGATCATTATGTAGTGTCCTTCTTTGTCTCTGGTAACAGTCTTTATTTTAAAGTCTCTTTTGTCTGATATGAGTATTGCTACTACAACTTTGTTTTAATTTCCATTTGCATGGAATATCTTTCAGTCTGTATGTGTCCCTAGGTCTGAAGTGGGTCTGTTGTAGACAGTATATGTATGGGTCTTGTTTCTGTATCCATTCAGCCAGTCTGTGTTTTTTGGTTGGAGCATTTAATCCATTTACATTTAAGATAATTACCAATATGTATTTTCTTATTGCCATTTTTAAAATTATTTTGGGATTGTTTTCATAGGTCTTATTTCTTCCCTTCCTCTTTTTGTTCTCTTTTCTTGTGATTTGATTATCTTTGATGTTGTATTTGGATTCTTTTTCCTTTTTGGTCTGTATATCTATTGTAGATTTTTGGTTTGTGGTTATCATGAGGTTTTGATATAGCACTCTATATATATACAATATTGTTTTAAGTTGTTGGTCTCTTAATTTCAAATGCATTTCCAATATCCTGCATTTATACTGTCCTCATGATTGTTGATTTTGATATCATATTTGTGTATGGATGATTTCCTACCTTTACTGTATGTTTGCCTTTACCAGTTAATTTTCCCATTTGTAATTTTCTCATTTCTTGTCGTGGGCTTTTCTTTTCCCCCTAGAGAAGTTCCTTTAGCATTTGTTGTAAAGCTGGTTTGGTGGTGCTGAATTCTCTTAACTTTTGCTTGTCTGTAAACCTTTTGATTTCTCCATCGAGTTGGAATGAGAGCCTTGCTGGGTAGAGTATTCTTGGTGGTAGGTTTTTCCCTTTTATCACTTTAAGTATATCTTGCCACTCCCTTCTGGCCTCAGAGTTTCTGCTGAAAAATCAGCTGATAACCTTATGGGGATTCCCTTGTACGTTATTTGTTGATTTTCCCTTGTTGCTTTTAATATTTTCTCTGTCTTTAATTTTTGTCAATTTGATTAACAACTTATTGACGGGCAATGTATTAATACATCTTTTGTTACCTGAACGTTATTGACCAGAGACGTATCAGTACGTTTTTAGAAAGTGATACAATTAATATCACCGTGTGAAGTTGTTAGGGCTTAAAATTGATCAAGGGTTCATTATACAACTTGCGATTGTCATTATTATTCACGTTTTGCTCCATTAGGTTTTTGTTCCAACATTGTGTAAATTATAAATGCAAGTTTATTATCGTAAAATCTTCAAAAATTATGCATCATGAAATTTTGAGTGAAGAAGAATTTTTCGGTGAATTTTATGCAGATACTTTCTCTGATTCTTCTAGTGACATATATACTAGTGTCTCAGGAGTTGATAGTTCTTCAGAATATAGTTCTGATTCAGCAGATGTGAATATTAGACCAACAAAAAGACAAAAAACCTTAGTGATTGATTCTGATACAGAAAATGACAATGAAACTCACACTGCTGGAGAATGCTTCTTTGCTTCTACAGAAGAGTGGGTTGAAGGCAACATTTCACAAAAATTAGAAGACTTTACGGGTGTGTCAGCTGTAACTATTGAATGTAATAACCCACAAAGTATCAGTGAAATAGCAGAATTAATTTTTGGTAACGACTTTTTCAAGTTGGTTGCTTCTCAAACAAACTTGTATCACCAACAGAATGAAAAATCATAAAAAGTATGATAAGGCTTTAAAATGGACTGATGTAAGCAATAGTGACATGAAGAAGTTTCTTGGATTAATAATTTTGATGGAACAAATAAGAAAGTCACACTGGAAAGAATATTGGTCAACTGACCCCTTGCTTGAAACACCTATCTCTCCAAAGATTTTGACGAGAAGAAGGTTCAGACAAATAATGACATTTCTTCACTTTAATGATAACTTGGAAACTCCACGTCCTGCAGACAGAATTTCAAAAGTTAAATCTCTTTTGGATTGTTTTCTACCAAAATTTCAATCGATCTATGTACCCAAACAAGAGCTATGACTTGAGGAGGCAAAGATAAAGTGGAGAGGATGACTCGGATTCAAAACCTATAGTCCGGGCTTCCCTGGTGGTGCAGTGGTTGAGAGTCCGCCTGCCAATGCAGGGGACATGGGTTTGTGCCCCAGTCCGGGAAGATCCCACATGCCGCAGAGTGGCTGGGCCTGCTGAGCCTGCGCATCCAGAGCCTGTGCTCTGCCACGGGAGAGGCCACAACAGTGAGAGCCCGCTTACCGCAAAAAAAAAAAAACACCTATAATCCCAGAAAACTTACAAAATATGGAATTTTGGTCAGGATGGTTAGCAAAAGTGAAACTGGATATACATGCAGTCTTGAGATTTACATGGGTGAAGGAAAGAAACTGCAAGAAACAATATTATTGGTCCTACAACCTTATCTTGGTTCATGGCACCATATTTACAAAGACAGTTATTACAACTGTGTCCACATCTGAAATATTGTTGAAAAATAAAACCAGAGTTTGTGGGACTATAAGAGAGAATTGTGGTCTATTAAACCAATTAAAGGAGAAATCTAAAAATCTACAGATGGGAGAAATGACATTCTTACAGAAGAGAGAAGTGATTCTTCTTATATGGAAAGACAAGAGGCTAGTCCGCATGGTGACAACTATTCATGACGCCTCCCTAGCATCTACAGGAAAAGAAGACAGGAGGACTGGCCATCAGATAACTAAGCCCACTTGTATATAGAGTATAATAAATATATGAAAGGAGTTGATCGATCTGATCAAATCTGTCCAACTTCAGTGTCCTCTGGAAAACTCTAAAATGGTATAAGAAACTGGGTTTCTTTTGAGTAATTGCAGTTTATTCAATGTGTTTAAAATTTATTGTAGCCTTAATGCACAGAATAAAATGACTTACAAGTAATTTTTATTAGCTAGACAATGGGTAACTGACCATTCTGGTGAATGTAGTGGTAGTCCCGCACCTGGTCCTTCTTGTGGCGTTTCTAAAAGAGCCCCCTGCAAAGATCCACCTTGTCAACTATCAGGTAAAATAAAAACATATTCTAGAGGAAATAATACCCACAGGACTAAAAAGAAGTGCTGCCAGAAAGTGTAGCATCTGCTCTTTCAGGGGAAAGCACAGTGAAACACAGTATGTTTGTAATAGATGTTCTGTTCCCCTGCACAGAGGTGCCTGCTATACTGCCTATCACACTCTAACAAAATATTAGAATGCTTTAGTGAGACATGTACAAAGTTTCAAATAAATACATTAAGTGTAAAAAAAAGTTGTCAATATTTACCCAAATGCTAGTGTTTCCATATTCACTAACATAACAAATTGCCAGCCACCAGCATTAGCTTCTGCAAAAATCCCCTGGTCAGTAATGTGTTAACATGTGTCTTGGCATGTTCCTCCTTGGGTTTATCCTGTATGAGACTCTCTGTGCTTCCTGGACTTGGATGACTGTTTCCTTTCCCATGTTAGGGAAGTTTTCGGCTATTATCTCTTCACGTATTTTCTCAGGCCCTTTCTGTCTCTCTTCTCCTTCTGGGACTCCTAAAATGCAAATGTTGGTGCATTTAATGTTGTCCCAGAAGTCTCTTAGGCTGTCCCCATTCTTTTCATTCTTTTTTCTTTATTCTGTTCTGCAGCAGTGATTTCCACCATTCTGTCTTCCAGCTCACTTATCCGTTCTTCTGCCTCATTTATTCTTCAGTGGATTCCTTCTAGTGTATTTTTCATTTCAGTTATTGCATTGTTTATCTCTTTTTGTTTGTTCTTTATATCTTCTAGCTCTTAAACGTTCCTTGTATCTTCTCGATCTGTGCATCCATTCTTTTTCTGAGATCTTGGATCATCTTTACTATCATTACTCTGAATTCTTTTTCAGGTAGACTGCCTATCTCCACTTCATTTAGTTGTTCTTCTGGGGTTTTATGTTGTTCCTTTGTCTGGAACATATTCCTCTGTTGTCTCATTTTGTCTAACTTTCTGTGTTTGGGATCCCACAGGCTGCAGGATTATAGTTTGTCTTGCTTCTTGTGTCTGTCTGCTGGTGGATGAAGCTGATCTAAGAGGCTTGTGCAGGCTTCCTGGTAGGAGGGACTGGTGCTGACCACTGGTGGGGTCTTGTCTCTCTTGTGGACAGGGCTGTGTCAAGGGGTGTGTTTAGAGGTGGCTGTGGGCTCAGGAAGACTTTAAGCAGCCTGTCTGCTGATGGATCAGGCTGTGTTCCTGCCCTGTGGGTTGTTTGGCCTGAGGCATCCCATCACTGGAGCCTTCAGGCTGTTGGGTGGGGCCAGGTCTTGGCATCAAAATGGCAGCCTCCAGGACAGCTCATGCCAATGATTACCCAGTACCTCTGCCACCAGTGTCCTTGTCCTTGTTCCCGCAGTGAGGCACAGCTGCCCCCCACCTCCCCAGGAGACTCTCCAAGACCAGGACGTAGGTCTGGCGCAGGCTCCTCTGCAGTCACTGCTTTTTCCCCTGGGTCCTGGTGTACACGAGACCTTGTGTATACCCTCCAAGAGTGGCGTTTCTGTTTCCCTCAGTCCTGTGGAGTTCCTGTGATCAAGCCCCCCTGGTTTTCAAAGCCAAATGCTCTGGGGGTTCCTCCTTCCAGTGCTAGACACCCAGACCAGGGAGCCTGACCTTGGCCCAGAATTCTCACTCCTGTGGGAGAACTTCTGCAATATAATTATTTTCCAGTTTGTGGGTTGCCCACCCGGCAGGTATGGGATCTGACTGTGTCGTGAATGTGCCCCTCCTACTGTCTCGTGGATTCTTATTTATCTTTGGAAGTAGAAGATCTTCTTTGGTAGGTTCCAGTCCTTTTTTGTCAATGGTTGTTTAGTAGTTAGCTGTGATTTTGGTGTTTTCATGAGAGGAGGTGAGCTCAGGTCCTTCTACTCCACCATCTTGTAGAGATCTATCTAAATTTGCTTTTTAAAGATTTATTATACTGTCAGACTTGTGATAGTCTTACCATTCTTCTACCCAAAAGTTAGGAATCTCTAGGAATGTACTTTTGGCTCTCTGAATGTATTACAGGCTTAGAAGCATGTACTTTTTAGTTAATCACTTGCTTTACAAAGCTAAATCATTTAAACCTGTTTTTTATTTTTAATTATATTTTAACAAACTTAATTTTTGAATTGGTGATACATTTACATGGTATGAAATTCAAAGATACAGAAGAATATACGATGAAAAACCTAATTCCCACCCCTAACTTCCATTTAACCTGTTTCCTTCCTTGTAGCCAACTATCATTAGCAGATACCAGTGTGCCCTTCTAGAGATGGCCTACATACATTCAAGCAACATGTATATGTACTTCCTTCCACTCTCTTCTATAAAAATTGTAGTTGTTTAATTCTACATACCATTCTGTTCATTGTGTTATATTTAAAGAAGGGAAGAGGATAAAGCAGCACATTATAATCAACTATAAACCTTTTAATAAAAATATTTAATTGTCATTACTGTCACATAACATATACTTTGTAAGTATTCTCTTCTTTGACAGCTTTGAGTAGAAACTTTTAGTTTTCAACATGTGATGCTATGGATAGGAGTTTATTTGACATTTTTTTTTTGTAGAGTGAGCTCCAACTGCGTAAAGAAGTAGAGACAAGGCAGCAACTGGAACAAGCATTAGGCGATCATCGAGAGTTGATTGATGCTCTGACAGCGGAAGTTCTTCTCCTTAGAGAAGAAAATACTGCTGCCCAGGTACTTAGATGAGATCCCAAACTTTTCTGTGTTTAGTAGTATAAAGCATTTTTATGGATGTATGAGATTCTCTTCTTTGCCTTTGATTTACTTGTGCTGGCATGATTACTTACTGCTTCTTTATTATCATCAAGAGTAACTTTTATGGCACATTTATTATATTGGAGGTAGTATAGTAGAAACTTGGACTACAAATAGTGTAGAATAAGGCTACTGTCTTTAAGAAACTATTTATTGGGGAAGACAGAATCTACATTTAAATGATAACTACCAATATTATAATAGTTTATCCAAAATATGAAATGAGTGTTATGATAGCTACTTTTCATTTCAAAATAGCAGAGGATACCCTTTGAGGAACCCTCCTATAACATATGCTGTTTAAAGTTGTCTATAGTATCTTCAGTATCTTTATTCATCTTTTTGTTCTCAAATAGTGGTTATTATTACTTTTACTTAACAGCCAAAAGAGACTAGAAAATCAGTAGTTAGTAGACAAGTTATGTTTGTGTCAATGGACATTAGATATAAGACATGCAATTTTTTTTATTGATGTATAGTTCACATACCATTTAACTCACCCTTTTAAAGTGTGCAATTCAGTGGTTTCTTAGTATATTCATGGAGTTGTGTACCAGCACCATTAGATAAGTCCAGAGTATTTTCATTAACCCAAAGAGAAACCCCATACTAATTAGCATTCACTCTCCATTCTCTCCTCCCTTCAACCCCTGGTAACCACAAATATACTTTATGTTTTTATAGATTTGCCTAATCTGGATATTTTATATAAGTGGAATCATGCAATATGTGGTGTTTGGTGTCTGGCTTCTTTCACACAACATAGTGTTTTCAGGGTTCATCCATGTTGTCACATGTATCAGTACTACATTCCTCTTTTTTGCCCAATAATATTCTAAATATATGCTCTACCACATTTTGCTTATCCATTCATCAGTTGAAGGACGTTTGAGTTGTTTCCACTTTTTGTGTGTAATGAATTAATAATGCTGCTATGGACATTCATGTACAAGTATTTGTGTGAACATATATTTTCAATTCTCTTAGGAAGATAGTACACTTTTCAAGTATACTAATACGTTCAACAAATCTTTATTGAGCACTTACTGTGGGCCTGGAACTGTTCTAGGTGCAGGAAATACAGTAATGAACGAAAAAAAAATCTTGGCCCTCAAGGAGCTTATATTCTAAATAAACACACCCCCAAATAGTGAAGTATATTGTAAGTTAGATGGTTATTATGTACTATAAAGAAAAATAAAGCAGGTAAGAGGCATAGGAAGTGCCCAAGGTGGGAAGGTATAAATAGGATGGCCCATGTCTGTCTGAGGAGGTGACATTGAGTAAAGGCCTGAAGGAGGTGAGAAAGCGAGGATGCTGATAGCTGAAGGAAGAGCACTCGAGGCAGAGGAACAGGAAGGATAAAGGTCCTGAGGTAGGAGCGTGGCTATTGAGCTCAAAGCCGTCAAGGAGACCAGGGTGGCAGGAGTGGGATGTGGCAGAGGGAGCGCAGGAGGAGACAAGAGCAGGGAAGCCAGATCACATGGGGCCCTGCAGGCTGAGTGAGGACTTGGGCTTTTGTTCTGAATGAGATGGGAAACCACTGAAGGGTTTTGGATAGAGAAGAGATGTGATCTGACTTAAGTTTTAAGAGAATCACTCTAGGCTGTTGTGTTGAGATTAGATCAGAGATCACTGCCCTAGCTCCATTCAAGCCCTTAGTGCCTCAGGACACTCCTAGACCAAAGAAATACCCAACAGTTCCATTTATTAAGTAGTTAGGTTCAAACAACTTAATAAGCATTTATGTCTTAACAGCTTGGATGCTGTGTGAAAAAAATAATACATGTAAATTGATAGAAAAAGTCTTATTTTTATCATGATTAAATAACCACAGTTATTTACTAATGGAATATGTATACATGTTGTACATGAAGCATTGTACAGCTTCTCATAGCTTAGAATCATATTGGACACCATCAGTCTTATTTCCTATTCACAATCATTTTTATGCTGTGTTGCTTTTTAGCACAGCAACTAATGAAAACTCAGCCTCACGAAGATATGACATCATCAGAAGGAATGTATCTTAACCTGATGTTGAATCTGTAAACACTTTAAGCTTGTAGGCAATGTCCCCTGCATTGGCAGGTGGATTCTTAACCACTGCGCCACTAGGGAAGCCCCTTAATATATTTTGAAGTCAACCGGTAGAATGTGCCAATGGATAGGATATGGGGTGAAGGGGAAGATGTGAGAGAAGAGTCAGGAGTTTTGGCCTGAGCAGTTAGAAGGATGGAGTTGTTATTGATGAGGTGAGGATGTTCAGGAAGAGTTTGGTTTTGTGTATTTTAAGTTTGAAAAGCCTATGTGAGTTCCTGGTGGAGATGTTGAGTAGGCCACTAGATATATGAGTGTGGAATTTGGGAAAAATTTGGGCGGATATAAAAATGTTTAGTATACTTCATTCAGCAGTCCTACTAATAATATTTCTGACTTCTGACCACATCTGATTTTTATCTAATGTCTGTTCATCTTGGAGATATCTATGTCTGTTTGTGTATATACCATTGGCCCTTGAACAACACTAGTTTGAACTGTGCTGGTTCACTTATACATGAATTTTTTTCAATAAATATGTACTACAGTACTATGCAATCTGTGGTTGGTTGAATCCACAGATGCAGGACCTCAAATATGGAGGGCCAACTGTAAAGTTATACGTGAATTTTCACTGTGCAGAGGGTTGATGCCCCTAATTCCTGTGTTCAAGTGTCAACTGTAATATACATACATATGTGGTATATATATATATATACATATATATATGTATATATATATAGTCTTTTAACACTATTTTATATACATTACCATAAATTTTTATAATGCTCATGTTTATCAGTTTAAATGTCTATATAATATTCTGTTGAGTTTCCTCCACTTGATGTATCTCTCAGGGTAGCTCGAGAGTCAGTAGTGTGTCATCTATATAAAGAGATTTTGTAAATTGAAAGCCCTATGAAAAGGTTAATTCTTATTGTTGTAGCAGTGTATTTATTAATTAATAATATTCCGTGATTTATTAGACCATTCTTCTATCATGGAATTTTAAAAATATTTATAATTATATGTTTTAATGAATGCATTGTTTTAGTATTTGAAAGTCTGAAATGATATAGTTATACATACCTAGGTGATGATTTGTTGTCTGATATGCCAATGATATTATTTTGTTCGTTTTTCTCTAGGCAAGACTTCAGCAGTACATGATCACAACAGATGAGCAGCTTATATCACTCACACATGCCATTAAGAACTGTCCTGTGATAAATAACAAAGAAGGTCAGACATTAGAAAGGGGAGCCACAAGTAGAAATATGGACAGTCCAGGTGAGTGGAATAATCCCAGATTGGGATTAAAATACTTATAGAGAAAAAACTGTAAACTTGTATGTAATTATTGGCTGTTTATGCGTAAACAGCATTAACACTATTACATTTGCCACTGCTACTTCCAGCTAATATTTATTGGATACTTGCTCTATGCCAAGTACTTTTACAGTGTTTTACATGTATTATCTCATTTAATCCTCATAATATAGCTTTCATTTAATTTTCAAGAGTTCTTCACTCAGTCTTATGAGATAGGTGTCATTGTTACCCCCATTTTTTAGATGGGAAAACTAAGGCTTAGAGAAAGTGTTGGTAACTTAGCAAAGTCACACCAATAGAAAGTAGAAGAACTAGCTTCCTAGACATGTGGGAATTTAATACCAGCACCTTTCATTATGGTGCCCCAGGTTCAGAAGGGGACGGGATGGTCGTGGAAAGAAAAAAAAATACTGACTTTCAGAAATTCATGACTTTAGTTCATTTGTGGTGATGCTTTGAAAACCTTTTTTTCACCTCATGTGCCATCATTATATGCCATAGGCTGAATAGGACATTTAGGATTTTTTACTTCTAAGTAATATTTTGATGAGTGTCTCTGTGTGGAAAGAGTTTTATGTATTTAGGTGCATTTTCTTAGAAGGGATTCTAAGAAGTGGCTGACTCTAAAATTTAACTTGCATGAGATAAACTCAATGGTGAGGGTGGGTCTTCAAGGGCAGTGCTTTTCTCCAAAACAGCCACTTCTTCCCAGTGCTGGCCCCCCAGGAGCTTTGCCTGTGAGTCACTGCTAAATGAGCATATGGACTAGAGAGTGAAGGCTCCGGAGGCCCCATGATTTTGCTCTCTGTGGAAATGCATCTAAGTATAAACACCTGAAATGCGCTCATAATTCCTTTGAGTACTCATAGCCTCTCATCTTCTTCAGAGGGTCCAGCTGTAAATGCTAATGTCTCCATGCCATTGATGTTCAGAGGGGAAGATATGGTTGAATTGCCACAGGAAGATTTGCCTGTTAAACTGTCTCAGGTGCCAAACCCTCCAGAAAGCGGGAATCTGGCCAGCAATTTTCCAAGGCATATATTTGAGCCAGCGGTATTGTTAACACCACCCAGGCAGAAGAGCAACTCAGAATCCTGTCCTTTGCAGGATGGTAAGCAGGCTTCTTTTAAAGCTATAAGGCAGCTGTTTTTTTATGCTTCATATATGTAAAATATTGTGTTTATTTTTCCCTGATAAACAGAATTTTAAAAGATACTGATTACCATACCTAATCTTTAAGCTGAAGGAGGGTCTTTCAGGGTGGTTTATATCATGTGTATTATACCTATGGTGAAATGTGACAGTGAATTTCATTATGTATCTGTTCCATCAGACATTGTAAATATTAATTGAACTCAGATCAAAGGACCAAAGTCCTCAGCAATAAAATGCAGAGTAAGGGGAATCCCATTTGTGTCTATGGTCCAGGGCCACAGGAAGGGGTAAGAAACAAGGGGAGATTGTACTCGGGAGAGTAAGGAAAGTTTAACCAAGGAAAGACAGGAACTGTGACTTAGAGGATTTTGTAAGTCAGATCTGATTATTAACCTCTTTTTTAGCAAAAGATTTTAGCTTAGTCAGCTTGGAGAATTTTATAATGAAAGCCTGTGTATAATTAAAAGTATCTTTAGAATTACTTTTCCAGCACATATAAAGAGAACTTTGAATAATATTTTAAAAATTTATTATTAATCCTTCGCTCATAGATTCTTAAAACTTGGAGCTCATGGATGGTCTTCAGACGTTCCATGGACTCCTTCACTGTTTGGAAAATTATGTTTATTTGTCCACATGTACATTTTTCTGGAGCTATAGCTTTCATTTTCAGAAGAGTTCTTCAATCAAAAAACTACCTTAGATGTTCCTCCAAAGTTTTTAGAAAAATGTTATTCAGCCCTGATTTGCCTAAATTTTTCTTTCTTTAAAAAGAGTGTTTATATTTTTATGTAGAGGAACAGAAGAATAATTTTTATTGTCATTAGGACATACAGAATTTGTCAGATTTTCTGTACTTCGTTTCCCTTAGAGGACATGAAAAGACCATAAAAGGTTAAGGAAAATGACAAATCATTGCAGTTATAAAATTTGTTTTAGCATTTACAATGCAAATGTAGAGTTTGTCAGATCTGTGAGGTACAGGGGGACAGCGCTAGGCTGAGGATCAAAAGTGCTGGAATCTTGGCCTGCCGGTCCAGTGACTAGCTGTGCATCATAGGGCTAAGATACCTCTCCTGAACTTTAGTTTTCCTGTCTCTCAAATGAGAGTCTTTTCCTTTATCTTTAATGTCCTTCCAGCTCTACAGTTCTGTGATTTGATATTTCCTCTTTAGAGGTCTAGTAAGTATTATTAACATTGGCTAGATTTACAAAATATAATTTCAATTCTGATTTCTGTGCAAGTTAGCTTTTCATTCCTTAAAGTAATTTTTCAAACGTTTGCATGTTATTAATGGGCTTGCCTAATGATCTCTTATGAGATATTGTAAATTATTTTTCATTGGTGATAAGGTAGCTTGAAATCCTTTTAAAGAAATAATTATAATAAATATTTTTACTCTGCAAATATATTAACTGTTCATGAAAGCAAATTATTCAGGGATTGCTCTAGACAACATTTTATTAGCATCTTCAGCAGGTTCTGCATTGAAAATAACACTGCACATTTCTTTTACAGTGTGCAGATAGAACTACCTTGGAATATGTATTCTAAATTGGTGAAGTTTTATTAACATACTTTTCAGCATTTTCTTTGGAATGCTCACATGTAAAGGGTTGTTCAGTTAAACTGAACATGCAGAGATGAGAGGTACATAGGGTGCATCATCAGTGTTCAGTTATGCTCTAGAACAACTGTTCAATAGAACTTTCTGTGATGATAAAAAATATTCTATATCTCCCCCATTTAATATGGTAGCCACTATTAGCCTTATGGGACTGCTGAGAACCTGAAATGTGGTTACTGTGACTGATGGAACTGAATTTTAAATTTTATTTAATTTTAATTAAAGTTTGAATATGAATAGTCACGTATAACCAGAGGCTGCCATATTGGACAGTGTTGTTCTAGAATTTCCCATCATAAATACTTTCCTTTAGCTACTAATCAATTTCTACTTTCTTTTATAACCATGCTTCTTGAAAGAGTGGTATACATATGCTGTTTTCACTTTCTTATCTTCCATTCACTTTTTAAAGTATTAATTTAATTCATATTTGCAGGTGGTTAAAAAAAGCACATACAAGGGTCTCCTCCTCCTCCACCTCTAGGCCTACCGCAAGAGGCAGTTATTTTTATCCCAGTTTGATTTCTGTTTATCTGATGGTGGTCTTAATAATTAACATAAAATATTTTCACATCTCTTTTCTTGAAGTATCAACTTTACACAATCATTATAGACTCTCCCTTATTAAAGAAGAGGGTTTAATTCATCTTAACACCTGCCTCTCTTCTCTAATTTGGATAATTATGTTTTTATTTTTATTTCTTCTGTTGCAGAACTTCATGACTTTAAATACTTTCTATTTCTTTTTCATTAACTTCAGGCAGTATCTATTAGCTCTCTGCTATGAGAGGAGAACACTAACTCCCCTCCCTTCCTTCTTCCTCTCCTTTGTTTCCACCTCCCATCTTCAGTCACCTTTACCTTTCCTTTGGTAGTATCAAGTTTGTTAACATTTACAATGTTCCATTACCATTATATCTTCTCTGTCTCATCTATAGATGGATACTGACATTGAAAACAAATAACAATTACATTTTCTTTTTGGGTCCATTGTTTCTATCAGTCCTTGTGCCACACAAAAGGAAAAAGTTCATAGTATGAAGGTCAAGGTGAATTCTTATTTCACTTCATCATTTGCTCAGAATGTTTTATTTGGCTCTGTGTTTATACTGTGATTTTCTTGTTCTGTTTTTGTTTTGCCTGAAGATTCAAATTGCTTTTATCGTCTTGTTGACAAAAGTATAATGTGCCTTCACCCATTTCATTTGCACGTCCTTTAGTCATTCCACTTTGACACCAGAGATACCTTCCCAGAGCCCACCAACCTCTGTTCCAGTCTCAACGGATTGCTTCCTGGGCCTGTTGCACAGCTCTTATCCTGGGACTTGCTGTTATCACACTTTAAAAAAAAATATTTATTTATTTTATTTTTGGCTGTGTCAGGTCTTAGTTGTGGCACACAGGATCTTCGTTGAGGCACGTGGGATCTTTCGTTGTGGCTTGTGGACTTTTCTCGAGTTGTGGTGTGCAGGCTCCAGAGCGCGTGGGCTCTGTAGTTGTGGCGCATGGGTTCTCTAGTTGTGGCTCGTGTGCTCAGTAGTTGCGGCATGTGGGCTTAGTTGCCCCGCAGCATGTGGGATCTTAGGTCCCCCACCAGGGATTGAACCTGCGTCCCCTGCATTGGAAGGCAGATTCTTAACCACTGGACCACCAGGGAAGTCCCTGTTATCACACTGTTGGTTTGGATCTGCTGCGTCCTAGATTCCATTTCTTCCTCTTTTTTGGTTTTCTCCCTCAATTTTCTGAAAGAAGACATCAGAAGGGGTATATAGAAGGTAAACTTTGAGTTTTTGAAAATCTGAAAATATTGTCATTTTTCTCTTATACTTGATTGATGATTTGGCTAGAAATAGAATTCTAGGTCCTTAGTCCCTTTTCCTGAGAAATTAAAGGCACTGTTCCATTGATTTTTATTATCCAGTGTTGCAGTCAAGATGTCTGATTTCATATCGAAATTTTATTTCTGTGTATTTTTGACCTACTCTTTCTCTGTGGAAGCTTTTAGGATCCCTTTATTTTTATTCTGAAATTGCACAGGGTGTATCTAAATGTGGGTTTTTTCCTCATTACTGTGAGGCACCCGTGGGACCTTTCCGTCAGAAGACATGACTTTTTGCAGTTTGGGGAAATTATATGTTGACCTTCTGGATTATTTTCTCATGTATTTGGCCTTATATCTTCCTTCTTATATTTTGGAAGTATTTTTCACTTTATACTCAAGCCTGACTTTTACATTTTTGTATTTCACCAACCATATTTTTAATTTCCAATCAAGGACCCTTTCTTATTTTCTGATTGTCCTTTTTTCCATTGCTGCTCATTATGAATGCAATATCTTCCAGAAACTCTCTTCCGAGGAAACCAGTTAAAATTTTGTTACATTTTCCTCTGTACCTGAATTTTCTTTCTTCTCTTCTTAGTCTGTTCTATTTATCTATCCTGGCTTTTCTTTTTTGTGCTGCTGGCTTTCCTCAATGTCTGGTCATCCTTTATTGTCCATTCGTATTTAAGAATAAATGACTAGGTTGAATAGTATAGGTAGCTGGCATAAGTTTTCTCCTCTATGATGTAGGTAAGGCTAGGTCTGTTTTCCCAATATGTTTTGCCTTAAGTAGTTGCTTTGCGCATATGGGCATGAGATGTTAACTGCAGGCTTCCTGTAGCATATGGAAGCAGGATCCAGCTATCCAATTGCGTCTACCACATTTGCTCTTCCCAACCCTGTTTTTTTTGTTGTTGTTGTTTTCAAGGATGGGTGTCAGAAGTTGTGAGCAACAGGTTGACTGACATCACTGTATAAAAGACAAGCTTTCAAGTAATTCCCCAGTTTAGCCCTACTTTTCTCTTTCTCTGTACCTGTCAGCTTTGAGCCTGCAGCCTTTTCAGTACTCCCCAAAAGAAACTGGCTTTACCTGTAGCTTCCTTTTAATTAATAGACATATTCTGGACTGTGGCTTCTGCACAATTTCATTCTTTCACACACTTCCCATCCACTCTCAGTCTTCCAGAAATGTGTTGAAATATCTAGTTTGCTACTGCTTCTCCCCAGACCATTATCTTTACTGGTGTGAGTTTATTTGTGTTTATATTTCCTTACTGTCAGTTAAAGAAGGTGAGATAAATGTATGCTCAGTCTGTAGTCTTGAAATAGAAGCATCTATTCCCCCGATTCACTCCCATATTTGTCATTCTACCTAAATCACTCTTGCTAAGGGCTCCAGTGGCCAATGTGTTGTTAACTCCGCTGTACGCTTTCTGTCCTTATGTTTCTAGGTCTTACAGTAATATTACACACAGTTAACCACTGCCTCTTTGTTTCCTTGAAACCACATTCTTGTAATATTTCTTTGTCTTTCTGGCTGCTCCATTTCAGTCTGCTTTGCTAGCTTCTCCTCCTTTATCTGACTCTAAATGTTGAGTTCTTTGTGTCTTGTTAACTGGTTTCTTCTCTCACTCTATTCTTTCTCTCTAAATAATCTCACTCGTTCTTGTGGCTTCCATAAGATGTTACGGAAAAACCCGAATGAACTTTTTGGCAAACCCAGTATATGCCCAGTGACCTCCAGTTTTGGATCTTAGCCTAGATAGTCTCTTAAGTTTCTGACCCATGTTTCATCTGCTTGGATGGATATATAGGCACCTTAAACTTAGCATGTTCAAAACAATTCTTAATAATCCTCCTTCCACCAAATCTGTTCTCCTTGTCTTCTCCATGTCAGTAAATGGCATCACCATCCGTTCACTTGTGCATGCCATCTTGCTCTGTGTGTTTCCCTCACTCCCTACTTTCAGTTCATCACTCTCAGTTCTATTGCCAAAATATTTCTCAAATGTATCTACTTCTCTCCATCTTTATAGCAAACATATCTTAGTCAAAGCTACCATCATCTTTCTTCTTGACTACTACAGTTGCTTATTGGTCTCCCTACTTCTATTCCTGGACCTTCCAATTATCGACAGAATTTAAGAAATGTAAATTATGTAAATTGAGTCATTCCCAAACCTCCAGGTTTCATTGCTCTTGGATTAAATTATAAAATTTCTAACATGGCTTTTAAAAGCTCTGCAAGAAATGGCCCTGTATGCCTGTCTGGTTTCATATACTCCCAGTTCTGCCTTGTTGCTATGCTACAGCCAGACTGGCCTCCTTTCTTTGCTGTTTCCTATTTTGGGGTCTTCACATATGTTGTCCTCTCTGACTGTAATGTTCTTTGCTCTACTTTCTGTCACATATGTAATCATTTAAAAACTTTACTTCTTCAGAGATGCTTCCCCTGCCCATCCCCAGTTTACATTATATATCTATACTCCCCCCAAGATTCCCAGGTATGAGTTAATATATGTGTTAAAATGTGAACTTGGTAGATGGTTTTTCACAAGGATGCCGATAAAGCTCTAAGGAATATAAAAGACTCTGTACTTCATTGTTAGCGCTGGTATTGCTGGTAAGTTCTCTGCTAAAATAAATGAGGCATTCAGAAACCAAATCCTTCTATCGAAATATTTCTCTACTAAGGAGGGCTAATGAGATGATTATAGTGCCAACTGTGGTTAAGTGGTACATGTTTCTTATGTTTTAATTTTATCTACAGTATTGAGGAGGACTGTTCAAACTCGTCCTGCCCCACGAATTCCTCCAACCGTGGAAGTAATTGAGAAGGAACAAAACTGGGAAAAGAAGACCGTACCTACTGCCACAGACATTCAGAATTCAAGTGAAGAGAGTCATCTCTTTACTCAGAGGTGGAGGGCCTCTCACATGGGAGAAGATTTGCAGAACAAAACCCAGGCTCCTTTTGTTAACCCCTCACAGCCCCTCTGCAATTCCCGTTCAAGCACTCAGCAATCAAGAAACCCCGCAGTCTCAGAAGAACCCCCAGTACTGGGAGATGGGCAACAGCTTAGAACAAATGAGACATTAATACAAAGAAAGGACATCATGGCACGAATTGCTGAGTTGACACTGCAGAATTCAGCTATCAAGGCACACCTGAATAATATTATTGGGCCGGGGGGAGAGCAAGGGGATGGACTTCGGGAGTTTAACAAACAGGAGACGAGTCATGCCAGCAACATGACCTCTGTGAGTGCCAGTTAAGGATTGCCTACAGACATATTGGTATTTAAGTATATTGCTGGAGCATCCAGAAATGACCCTGGTGCTTGAAGCTGGTACTAGATGGCTTATGCTGTGTCGGGTCCTCATCACAAAATAAGTAGAGGTTATTTATCAGTTTATGTCACACATGCATTAAAAGAGTACAACATAAAATTTAAAATGAGGAAATGAATGAGGAAAATAGGACAAAAGTAAAACAGGTAGGAAAGCTAAAATTAAGCTAGGAATGAAGTTTTAAATATATAGAATAAATATGTCTTGAAAGTTTACCACATAACTGTTTTAATTGAAATCATTTTTACTCTTAAAGGGGCTCATAAAAGAGAATTGTGTGTAGCTGGCCCTCAGCTCGTGAGTAGTTAATTTTTTAGGACACAGAATGCATTTTCCCTTAGAAATGATGTTTTAAAGAATATTAAAGTCAGGCTTTAATGTACATACTAATCATCTGGGAATCTTGCTAAAATGCAGACTCTGATTGTGTAGGTCTGAGGTAGAACCTGTGCGTTTCTAATAAGTTCCCAGGTCATGTTGGTCCAAGGATTACACTTTGAGGAGCAAAAGTCTGCATGTTGTAGTGCTGGAATTTTGTAAGTTACGTAACTGAGGGCTGACCTGGCAACGTGAACCTTCATTTCCTTGTTTGTGGGGAGCAAAGGGATTCTAAGTTCCAGTTGTGGAGTGTTGATAAC
The DNA here is from genome assembly GCF_963455315.2 of Globicephala melas. Taxonomy (NCBI): domain Eukaryota; kingdom Metazoa; phylum Chordata; class Mammalia; order Artiodactyla; family Delphinidae; genus Globicephala; species Globicephala melas. The sequence goes on along the minus strand of NC_083317.1, from coordinate 59,526,449 downwards.
ACACGCCCTCATGCAGATCCCAGTGACGGGAGAGTCTTCCTTTTACCCTGTCATGAGCCAATGTGGCGCCTCTCAGAGTTCTGATGGGAGGCGGGGCCGTGGGAAGGAGCTGGCCAGCTTCATGGATTAGGGGTTCCAGAGTGATCGCTTCCATAGGGGCTTAACCAACTGTGGATTGAGGGCTTCCATGAGGAAGGTTAGGAGAGGGTGGGGGTAAGGGCCATCTCTGTCAGCACTGGCTCATGGGCAATAAGGGCAATACAGGTATCGAGTGACAGAAATAGCAGTCAGAAGGGACTGGCAGAAGAAGCCGAGACGGAGATTAGGAGTGATCGTTACAGTTGTATGTAAGTACAAGCTGCCTCAGTTTTAGTCAACAGAGACGTTTCTGTGTATGCAGAGTTTTGAAGTTTATTTGAAACATGTTTTTTAAACATGGTTTAAAAAAACCCACAGAATTAAAAATGGAGCTTGCCCCCTTTTCCGATTAGTACAACAGTTGGGCTGGAGAGGACGATCCAGTACTATTGCCCTCACCACCCTTTTCATTATAATCAGAATTACAACATGAGTTTTAATTCATGCTGTTTTGCTTATCTCTTTTTTAACTAGCGGGCATAAGCTACAAATTAGTGACTTCTAGTAGGAATTGTTTTTCCCCAAAGGGACATATTTACTAAATGAAGTACTTAAGAGTGACATTCCTTCCAGGAATTTTCAAATCAAACTTACATTATATTCCTTGGGTGGCTCCTTTTTACTCTACCTCTCACATTCCTTTCCAGTCACCAGCCTTCTCGAATCAGGTATATTAGGCCAAAAGTGGCCTGGGTAGGGTGACACATGGTCAGAAGGAGTGATAAGATTCCTAGAAATCTTTGCCAAATAGCTCATAGTGCGTGTATGAAGATGATAATTATAGAAGCATCTGTTTCAACTATCGCAGGTCCTCTTTTGTATATTGTGATTCAAACTCCAGACCTGCCTTTAATAGGGATGTTAGAAGTCAGTCACTCGGAGTAGTATCTTTGCTCGTGTGATCTTTGTGAAGCTCAACAAACGCTAAGAGATGCAGGAAGGCTTTGCTTTGTCCCACAGACACTCTCCATGGACAGAGGGACTAGAGGGCTTATGTGGCACTGATATTAGAAGGATTAGTATCCCTTTACTTTAGCCTTTATTTTTCAATTAAGAGATTTGTAAATTCTATTACTATTTGCCCAGTATTCAAGTTCACATGTAGCAAAGGCTATGAATACTAATTTGCTGGCTCTTAGTGGAAGAGTTCGTTTTTACAGAAGGTCATAATTGTTTGTATTATTTTTAATATGGAGTCTGTGTCCTTTTTTTAAGTCTTTTCCAGCAGTACAACCTCTAACACCAAGTAGCATGGAGGAACGGATTGCAGAATTGAATCGACAGAGTATGGAGGCTCGTGGAAAACTCTTGCAATTAATAGAGCAGCAGAAACTTGTTAGTTTGAATCCTTCCTCTCCACCAGTATCACCTATTCGGTCACCTCTCGGAGCATGGACTGGTTAGTCACAAATTCATGATTTAAAAGCCTAAACACATGAAATTTTTCATTTTCTTGGTTTTGCAAGTATATATTTAGCTAAAAGAAATCTCAGAGCGCATATATTTCAGTGTCTTCAATTTTATGTAGAAAGAAACAGACCTAAGTGACAGAAATGGGACTAGAAGGCTGGTCTCCTCTCTAGCTTCTAGAAAGCTATCCCATGGTGCCTGCAGTTAATCTTTGGTGTCTGAGTTCCTAAGTTGCCCTACATGTAAATGGGATCTGTTTCTGTATATGATTCGTTCATGGCGTATGCTGCAGCTGTTTATAAACATAAGCATCAAAATAATTTAGACTTTCATCAGCAACAAATTACAAGTTATTATTCTGTTAAAACCATTAAAACATTTTCACTTGTAAGTTAAACTTCCTATTTAATTTGTTACATTTAGGAATGTGGGAAGCTACAGGCGATTCTAAACAATAGAAAGTAACTGAAAAATTAGTTGTCATAGTGATCACATTCAAAAAGGTACTGATGAAAGGAAGTAGACCTCAAGTTGCTCTTTAGCCAAAAATTGAATTATTAAGTCCCTCAAGGGGTAGAGCTGCATGAAGGTTCTAGAGAGACTAATTTGGGCCCGGTGTAAGAGAAGGTTCTAATTGTCAGGAATAGACAAAGCTCTGTATCAGTAAGTGGTGTGCCCCCTGAGGTGTTCAAGCATTATTGTTTTAGAGAGATTCCTATGTCCTGTGGCTGGTTGAAGTAGGTTACCTATGAAGGATCTACCAATAAGACTCTTTCTCTCAGAAGTTATTTCCTTTTTGAATTACAGACCCAGAAAACAGAGTGATTTGAGGCACTTCCCTGGTGGTCCAGTGGTTAAGACTCCACGTTCCCAATGCCGGGGGCCCGGGTTCAATCTCTGGTCAGGGAACTAGATTCCTCACGCGTTCCACAACTAGAAATCGCGAGTGCCGCAGCTAAGACCTGGTGCAGCCAACTAAATAAATAAATGAATATTTAAAAAAAAAGAAAACAGGAAAACAGAGTGATCTGGAAGTTACTGGAAAGTGATAGATAACGCATTTCCCTAAGGTCCTTCCTCTTTGTTTATTCTAGGCTCCTTCACATTACAGCTTTATCTACCGTTCTTCATAGTCAGAAAGTCTAGAGGCAACTTGTGACTAGAATAAATAAGTGAAATCACTCAATATATGTGAATACCAACGATGTGTCACCATGCTCTGGGCACTGGGGATACTGCATCGAACAGGACAAGCCCCTGCCCAGCTTGACTACTCCGGGATTCAAGCTGGGGGGAGCAGGCAATACAAATAAGCAAATAAATACATGAGACAATGTCAGTTAGTGCTAAGTGCAATGAAGAAAAAATAACGCAGATCACTCGTAAGAATAATTTTGTGATAAAATGAGACATCTATTTCAGTAGTTCTTTGCGGTTAATACTTTCATTTCTGTTGGCTCATTTAGTTTTCAACATACCTTCAGAGTAGACAAAGCTGATACAACTATTTGATAAATAAGTAAACCAAGACACAAAGAGGTTGAGTGATTTGTCTGAAATTCTAAAGCAAACTGGTAGATTTGCAACCGTGTTCTTTCCATTCCAGTGCTTATTTGTCTAAGGTATTCTTTTCTTAAGTAAAATTATTGGTTTCACAGGAACCTCTGTGGGCTATAATGATAAAGATAAAAATAAATCATATGTCATGCAGAACCTCTTTTGTTTTCTAGGGCAACCAAGGAATATGTTATACAATTGAATAGAGCTTCATTACCCCTTAAAGTCCAGAAATTACTGGTTTTAAGCATGATTCTTAGGAGCACTGCCTGAGCCTTTCATGAGTACATACTTAGTAAATATTTGTTGACTGATTATCTACTTCTGAAATATTGAAAATGTACATAATTATACTTGCCTTTGGCCATATGAGCTCTTCAGCCAACTTTCCCCTCCAAATTTAATGTCTTCAGTAACAGTAATAATGTAATAGATTTAGAAGATTTAAAGTTTTACTGTATAACTCCAGAAATGTTCTTTCTTTTTCATTTTTTTTTTTTTCGGAAAGCTTTAGATAAGTCGCTCTCACCAAGATCTCCTGTTCTTTAGGGCTAGCTCTTAATTTCTGTTTTTCACTTGCAGATCTGACATGATACCACTTGTCTGAAGATTCTGGCTCTCTAGGAACTGGCATGCTCCTGAATTGACACTAAGAACTAAAGTTTCTTGTCCCACAGTTCATTTTTTAAAAAATCCTTGAAGTGTATTTGTGGTCCATGATGATAAAAATATAGAAAGAACCCTCAACTTTATAATTTGCAGTAAGACAGAAATCAAGTTAAATTTTAATTTTCATTTTATTGAAAGGTAATAAACTAATGTTTATTTTTATATTATAGAAGGAGGAAAGAGGACGATCGAGGTATCTATTCCAGTAGCGGAAGCCCCAGAAAGCTCAAAATGCAGTATTGTCTCTCCTACCAGTGGGCTAAATTCAAGAAGGTAGGGTTAAAATCAAGAACGTGGTTTGTGTTTTATTCTCTTTGTGAAAAAAGGTAGTGCATAATGTCTGACTTAGTTTCAGACAGATTCACTCATGTAGAGAAAATCAAGTAATTGGGGAGGAGAATTTTGGGGGAAAAAAGAAGAAGAGTGAGGAACAATCCTTAATTAAGTAGAAAAGCATTGGGTTGGCTATTGAAGACAAAAATAGGATAATAGCACATATGTAGAGCGTTTTATGGGTTACAAAATTAGGAGGTAATATATGACAGGGTAAATTGACCAATAGTATTTTCCTCCTTTACAGTAAGTGAAACCAAAGCTCATAGAGCTAATTGGGCAATTTGCCTCCATGGGTCACGTAGTTGGTAAATGGTGACACCAAGGATGTACCTGGCTGTCTGTGTCCACTCTACATGCTAGTACTGCACTGCTCCACGTCTCATTACTCTTCCATGACCTTGACCTTCTTCCCCATCCCTGCACATCCATTCTTCCTCTTTTAATGTTAAAAACTTATCTGTGTGGTCCTCTAATGTACTGAATGGTACATTCCATTCAGTCTTTCTGTAAACCTAAACATACTCTAAAAAAGAAAATCTATTAATTAAAAAAAAAAGAAGTTGGTGAAAATATGTTGCAAATAATTTACCTCATTTGGACTTAAGTCAGCCATTCCTTTCAAGCTCTTCTCAGTATTGAGAATTGTGTCTTATATAATTTTTAAAGGTGAATAATAATAGATTACTCTCTCACTCTCTTTTATTTCTCATAAATAGATCTCCAGGGGCTACTAGTAATTCTTGTTCTCCATTAAATGCCACCTCAGGAAGTGGGCACTTGACACCTGTTAATCCAAGAGCAGAGGTATGTGATAAAATGTAATTGTGAAATGTGTCTAGAGGTTGGGAGGGCAAAGGTGGGAGGTGGCTGATTTTGTAGTTTTCATGCTTAATTATTATTCCTGTTATCTTAAAGATAATATAAAATTCTCAGAAGAAAAGAAATACTAATTCACCTTCATTAGGAAAAACAAATAAGCATACACGTCTTTTGTTTTCTAGGGTAACTAAGGAATAAGGTAAAATTCAATAAGATTTCAACAAAGATCGGACATTATTGTTTCAGGCAGAGCGTTCCAAATAGTGTGGCAAGACACGCAGGGGTGCCTTGAATGGGCTGTGGGCTTACTGAGATACTGGTTTCCTCAGTCTTTGCTGTGGCTGTATAGGGCTTGGGATAACCAGAGCCCTGGGGCCAGTCACTCTGCCCCAGTGTGCTGTATCTGAGTGTGCCACAGAGAGGTTATGTGCCACACGTAGAGAGGTTATGGCACAAAGGGTAAATAAATGTCCTACGTATTTTTTATGTGTTCTGATTTGCTATAGGAATGTAGAGAAACTAAGCATCTTACAGTATATCCACAATTTTTGCAAAAGGCGTTTTTCTGTGCTGGTAATACAGCAAAATATAGTTCCTTTGACTGATTAGTCATAGCAAATTGTGAGGGTATCTTTAAAATCATAAACATTACATTTGCAAATGTGAGCTAACAACTGTTTGATGGGGTGGGGGGGATCTTCCTTGCTATTCTTATTACTAGCTTCAGTAATTAGACAAAATAGTGAATACCTCAATAAACATTGAGTATTTATAGTCCAAATTAATCGGTAAGCTCAGAATATTCTGATTGCCCAGCACTGGAAGATTTGTCCTTTGTTGTTTCTTATATTCTTAAAAAACTTTAACGTAAACTATTTTATATAATTTGCCCTTAATTTCTGGAATTTAGTAACAGATTTAATTTACCAAGGTCAAATAACTTTTTTTGTTATTTTAAAAAGTTGTACATTGATTTGTATAAAATACTGGATTGATTCTTTTTAAAAAAATTAGGTCTGCCAAATCAATAAGGGGATCTGTTGACCAGGGAATATTTGGGAGTGTCTCTGATAGAGAATAAAAATTGCTAGTAGCAGGCTTCCCTGGTGGCGCAGTGGTTGAGAGTCCGCCTGCCGATGCAGGGGACACAGGTTCATGCCCCAGTGCGGGAAGATCCCCCATGCCGCGGAGCGGCTGGGCCCGTGAGCCATGGCCACTGAGCCTGCGCGTCCGGAGCCTGTGCTCCGCAATGGGAGAGGCCACGACAGTGAGAGGCCCGTGTACCAAAAAAAAATTGCTAGTAGCAATAATTTTTAGTACCATTCAGTGGTGTAAGATAACTTTGGTTCTATGTACTTGGTATAAATAATTGTAAATCTTGAGTGGTTTCATGCTCCTGATTACTTTCTAAAGCCTTTCTGCATCTTTGTTCAACAGATTGAGAAACAAAATGAAGAAGGCTGGTTTGCTCTTGCTACCCACGTGTCATAAGTGAGGACGAGTTGTAGAGTTTGTTCTCAGTAATATATTCTTGAGCTTCCACTCCCCTTTCCCTGCTACTGCTTTTAAGTTTTTATGTTCTTCTTTCAGATACAACTTACAAAGATCTCATGACTTAGTACTAATGGAACAAAGAAATAAAGCAATTATTTTAATTTTTAACCTTTTCAAATAGATTTCCGACAAACAAACAACCTATAACCTCTTGTGAATAAAATTTTGACTAGAGGGAAATTAAAGTTTTATATTCTAATAAATTCAAGGATTTTTTGGAGTAATATATTTTTATCTTTATCATCTTTATTCAGATTTTTTTTTTGGTCCAGTGTATCTCAAATGTTGATCTATTTTATTTTTTTCTGAAGAACTAAACTGCTTTTGCATATAACTTACAATAAAATGACTCGGTGTGACTAAAGTCTGGCTTTCAGAAAAATTTACACCCCCTTTTGAGAGAAGTCACTGTAGTCCATCACTTTTTCCATCAAGGGAATGTATAGTTTTCAAAAGTAAGTGTGGGGGCTTCCCTGGTGGCGCAGTGGTTGGGAGTCCGCCTGACGATGCAGGGGGCGCGGGTTCGTGGCCTGGTCCGGGAGGATCCCGCGTGGCGCGGGGTGGCTGGGCCCGTGAGCCATGGCCGCTGGGCCGGCGCATCCGGAGCTTGTGCTCTGCGGCGGGAGGGGCCACAGCAGTGAGGGGGCCTGCGTACCGCAAAAAAAAAAAAAAAGTCAGTGTGGGAGTATTTGTTTATATTTGCTTAAGCAGGTAAGGGTGGTTATATATATTATAAAATTCTTACATAGTCTTTACATGTGAAAATGTTATCAGTAATGGTAATGTATATCAAAAAAATAATGATTGAGCTTAAATATCTGAATGCACTAACATTGATTTATTGGTTTATTTAATGTTTGAAACAGAATTGAGTACAAAACGTTGCTATCAATTTTCCCAGCCTTGAATCTACAATGCATTCAGGGTGGATTTTTCTTCAAGGCACCTGTTTGATCTCACGTATTGGTTTCTGTTTTAAACTTGGTTTTTGAATGGTCTCTGCTCCTTGGCTCTATGATAGGAATTCTCAGCCTAAGTGAGGTGGGAGCGGCGAGGGGAAAGCACACTGTAACTCCTTGGGGAACTCTCTCAGATAACACCTTCCCTCCTCGGGCAGTTGTAAGTCACTGTTGTAGGAAGTGTGCTATGCAGCTTTCATTTGGACCTCTTCATTGTTGTAGGGGCAAAATAATTATTATCTTTTGGTATCACTGATTTTATTTATGTGAAGTCATCTGTATGCATTTGTATTATTGCAGATTCTTCCGTCTGTATTGCACTTTTTAAACCTTGGTGTTCAATAAATACTATCCCTGTATGGCATATAAACCCATTTTAGTGTTATTCCTTCTCTTACTGAAATGTCAAGTTATCTGCTTGCTTTGTGAATGCGTTCTTTTGACGTGTATTTTCTTTAATATTCTCCAACTGGTTGGCTCTTTATTTTTTTCCCCTATATTCCTTTCAACCTCTAAGATGCCTTGGCATGGCATTTTAAAAAGCTGCTCATGGTGATTTAATGTGCAGCCAGAGTTGAGAACCAATGCAAAAACTTTTACCACTAGCTCACTGGCAACCTTTGGGACTGATATTGAAGTATTCATCCTGTTAAGGTTTGTTTTTGTTTTTACTGATAGAATACAAAGGTAGGTTGAAAAAACTCCAAGAATAATAGATACAGCGAAAGGAGCCTTTCTTTCTTAGGCCTTCTGGAGTAGTGCTTCTCAACTTCAGCTGTTATTAGAGTCATCTGGGGACCTTCTAAAATTCCCAGTGCCCAATTCTCACTCCAGACCAATTAAATTAGAAACCCTGGGGACGGGACACAAACATTAGTATTTTAAAAACCTCCTGAGATGATTCCAGTGAACAGCCAAGCTTGGGAAACATCATTATAAAAACATTTATTATCCCCAGTCATAAATTAGTGCATATTTGTTTTAAATTAAGTTAAACTACCTTTATTAGCTTCTCTTTATCAGCTTTCAGAGCCAGCTGCATCGGTGGGTCTCAAAGCGTGAACACCAGCCAGCAGCATCATTATCACCTGGGGTACTTGTTAGATGTGAAAATTCTTGCGCCCTACCCCAGACCTATTGATCAGAAACTCTGGTGTCTTTTTTAATAAGCCTTTCATGTGATTCGGGGCATGCTCAAATTTGGGAACCATGGATCTATAGCACTGCAGACAGGTGAACTCTGCTGTATTTGACTGTGATGTATTACATTTGTATTTACTTTTAATGGTCCAAACTCAGATTACTTGTGTTTCTTGGTTTTAGATGCAAGTTTTTTGCTAACATATGTCTTGTCCAATATGTCCCAGAAAGCTGCTGATCAGGTGCTAATAAACTTTAATAAACTTGACAGTTCTCCAAACTGCAGCTTGCGAGAGAAACTAGACTGATAGCTAAATCCACAGTTATGATATAATCACTCCTACACTGTATAGCAGAATCATTTGGATTAGCAGAATTTAATAATGGTTTAGTATGTGCTAAGTGCCGGGCACTGTTCTAGCCACATGACTTCATGACACCTTCATGAGGTAAGTACTGTTATCCTTATTTTGCAGATGAGGAAATTAGATCCGAGGAGGTAAGCACTCTCTCAAGGTCACGTAACCAGGGAGTGGTGGCACTAGAATGGGAACATAGGCAGTCTTTCTCCAAAGCCTATGCTGCGCTGCCCTCTTATGGTGTGCACAATATGGAAGCACCATAATGGTAATAATAGCTTTCCTTTATTGAGCCGTTCCTGTGGCAGGCGCCGTGCTAAGCCGCAGTAGCCCGTTATTGCATTTAAATCTCACAGTCAACCTATGAGTTAGACGTGTTTAAATGCCACCCACCCCCCTTACAGATGAGGAAATTGAGCTCTAGAGGTCGAATAAGCTACCCAATGTCAGAGTGCTTGTAAGAAGTAAAGCCAGGACCTGAAGCTCTTTTTAAAAACAATTATTGGACTTCTACTAACTTAAAAGAAATAACTAATATAGCATAGTGGCTACGGGTGCAAGTGTTGCCATCAGAACGCTTGGATTCATATGTCATCTGTGTTCCTTGGGCTGTGTCCCTTGGGCAGATGAATCTCATTTTTCCCATTTGAAAGTCAGAGATAATACCTTTCTTACAGGGTTGTGAGAATTAAGTGAGGTAAATAGGTGTAAATATGCTAAGAACAGCACCTGACTTACAAGCACTCAGTAATGACTGCCAGCTTTTTGGTGTAGAAATAAATACACTATTCCCTCTGTACTTCTGGATTTTTAAAGACATTCTGTAGTGAATTTGTGTTTTTCTCAAATTAATAACTTGATCCAGTGCTTTAACTTTAAAGATGTTTGGAGGTTGAAATAGAACATGTTGAGCATATTATTTGAAAATAACTAACATACTGTTTAAAAGTAAGTTTATCCTATGTTTTCTGGCTTTTTGACACCCTGGATATACTATTTAATAATTAACAGCCGCGATAATGGTCTTGTTTTTTAATCCTTGAGAATACTTGACTAAAGAGAACATTTCAATATTACCAATAAATGCATGGTACAGAGTTTTTGGAAAATCGTTGTGTAACATTACAGAAACCAATAAACACAAAATATAATACAGCCATTTTTTTCTTACCAACTATATTGAGAAATAATTTGTATACAACAAAATACATCCATACATCCATTTAAAGAGAACAATTCATGGACTTTGGCAGTTGTATATACAGACAGAACTATCACCACAATTAAGACCATTTCTATCATCTCCAGAAGATTCCTCCTGTCTCTTTGCAGTGCATCTCTCCCTTTACTGCAGCTCTAGGGAACCACTGATCTGCTTTTGGTCATCATAGATTTGTTTGCATTTTATATAAATGAAATCACACACACTGTAATATTTTGTGCCTGTCTACTTTCACTCATCCTGAGATTCATCCATGTTGTGTGTATCCGTTTCTTCCTTTTTACTTCTGAGTAGTATTCTGTTGTACAGATATTTATCCATTCACCTGTCAGTGACCATTTGGGTGGTTTCCAGTTTTTTGCTATTGTGAATATGGCTGCTATGAACATTCACGCATAAGGCTTTGTATGGATGGAAATTTTTTATTCTCTTGGGAAGATACCTTGGACATGGAATCGCTTGGTAAATGTTTAACTTTTAAAGAAATTGCCAAACGTTTTTCCAAAGTGGTCGTGCTACTTTACATTTTCAACAGCATTATATGAGAGTTCCATTTGCTCCACATCCTTCCACATTTGGTGCTGGCAGTTTTAAAACTTTTACCCATTCCAGTAGATATGGAACGCGTGCATTGTGGTGTGCATCTCCCTGGGGCCTACTGTTATGCATCTTTCCATGTGTTTATTGACTGCTCATACATCTGATGTGGTGAGGTATTCAAAGTCCTAGGTGGTTAGTTTTTTTGTTATTGAATTATAAGAGTTCTTTACATATTCTGGATACAAAATTCTTTGTCATATTATTGCGAGGCTGTAGCCATTTAAAAACAATGTTTTGTAACCAGTAACATTAGTTAGGTACTTAAAAATAATTAATAATGATTGCTGGCTGTGCCACAGAGCGTTTGGAGAGCAAACTGCCAAACCGAAAAAATCTGTCAAGCTAGGCCTATATTTTGTGCACCTGGAGTCCTGTGACCAAGGAGCCCACAACATAAAATACTTACTCTTAAAGTCAACAGAGATAACAAAGTAAAATAAATAAATAAAACAAAAATCGCCCCGCGACGTATTTTTGCTGATGACGGCGTGTGATCAGGGCACCTTTGAGTCATTTTGTATTATTGGGCATAGCTTCGAAGTCATCAATGTATCATCCTTAGGATAATAATAATATAAACTAGATATAAAAATTAAACGGGGATAATAAGCTGGTAGAATGCCGGGCTTTCTGTTTGGCCTTGATCCTGAGTCATGGGCCACGAAATAGACGGGCCAGAAGGCAAGCGAGATCGAGGGTACCGCTGCAACCGCCTTGGCATTTCCCAGAAAGCGGCCTTAGGGCGGCGCATGCGCCTCTCAGCCCGCCCGTCTCCGCCCACCCGGGAGGCGGGATGGCGTTGCCGTGGTAACCGCAGTAAACGGAGACCCGGGGCAGACGCCGTGACTGGGAACGCGCGGCGGAGGTTGGTGCCTTAGGTAAGTTTTGACCCCAGCAGCCTGGCAGTTCCCACAAGCTCCCCCCTAAAATCTGTTGGGGAATCAGGGATCAGTCGACCCTATTTGCACTTGTCTTAGGCTGAACTAGGGTTCTCCGGGCTTTGCTGAGACACATTCCTTCTCCTTTCTATGGATCAGTTCAACAAACATTTGAATTGATAGCATACTCAGGCATGGGGCAACACACTGTAGATACAACGTGGACGCTGTTCCTGCCTGCAAGGAGCTCATGATCCAGCTGGGGAGGAAGACAGACGATGGCAGGAGTCCGAGTTGGACCGGGCTGAGCCAAGAACAGGGAGTCGGTGGGAAAGTGCCTGGGTTCTGGGGTCAGCAAGCCACCCAGACCTGTTAAGTGTGACACTTGGCAAGTTGACCTTCTGCACTTTAGATTCCTCACCTAACTAGGGAAGGTGGTAGTGCTTACTTCATGGGGTTCCTGTTACAATTAAATAGGATAATGCAGGTCAAGTAAGTGTGTAGCACATGCAAGACACAGTAGGTGCACAATAAATCCTTGTTGCATACAAGTAGATATAGTAGCATACAAGTACTCAGCATGCCCGGCCAATTGTGAGTTGTCCAAGGTGGCTACTGACTAAAACTTTTGAGAAGGAGGAGGGGCTGAGGAGGATCCAGGAAAGGGGAAGGTGACAAGAGATGAATTACAGACCCTAAGATGAAGGACCTCTGTGCCACACCAAGGAATCTGAGTTCTTCTTCTGTGGCAATGAGGAGCCATTAAAGGTTTTAAACAAGAAGAGTGGCACATTAAAAGCTGTGTTTTAGGAATATAAGAGGCAGTGTACAAATGGACCAGAGAAGGGAGAGAATGAGGCTGTGGTAATGGTAGAGGTGAGACAGTGTGAGGACCAGAACTAGGATGGGGACAGTGGGACTAGAAGGGAGAGGATGAATTCAAAAGGCTTAATAACTGGACACTGGGCAACAGGACTTGGAAGTCAATTGCATGAGTTGGGTGAGAGGGAAGGATTCAAATAGTAACTGCTCTGCTATCTCATCTGTAAAATGCACCTAACTCATAGAGTTTTGAGAAGTATATGAAACAATATGTGTAGAATCCTCAGAACTGTGCTCGACACATGGTAAACATTAAAAAAACACACGAGCTGTTATTCTCTTCACAGTTGTATTTCACACTGTGAAGTAAAAACTGAGTGTCTGTTTTTATACAGGAATCTCTATGAATCTCAACGTGACCAGCTCTGGCACACGGCTGAGATGGAGTGTTTGAGTTTGTGAGAGTGGGGACCGACCCTGGAATCTAAGGAATGAATCTTGAGTAATGTCATCTTGGGGAGCCCTCTGTCCGGCTTCCAGCCAACCTCCTTCTAGCAACACACACTCTGCAACACTGTGTACTATAATTTTCTTTTTTCTTTACACTTCCTCAGGGTTGACTCAAAACTTCACAGTCTACCTAATGAGTTGGTTAACAGAATTAACCATAGGCTGGACCAATAAGCCTGAGTCTAATGAAAATAGATTTAAGGTAGTTCTGCAAATAGACTTCCAAACCTAGCTAGTTCAGTTGTATAAGATAGGACATGGTTAGGTATACAGAAATAAGGTTTAGTCATTCTAGCTGGTTACAAATGGATTATTACGAGTCAGTATATGAGGAGCCTGCCCACCCCCCAGACCCTGGCCCCCAGATAATGTAATATTAGGCTGCCTTGAAAGAATATAATGTCCCCAACAGATAAAGTGATGATTCATATCTTCTGGAAAGTGTCCAGATCCTTCAAAGGACATACAAAATTGGGAGGGATATATGATGGATTGGGAATTAAGTTTTTGAGCTATCCAGATGCTGAAAGGAGTTGAAAACATGTTAGTGAGAAATAGTTGAAAGAATTGGGATGCTTTATTTGGGAAAAGAGAGGATCTGGGTAGGAAAGTTAACTGGCTAATTATTTGAATGGCTATAGTAAATAGGAAAACTTATTCTGTGTGTCCCCAGAAGAATAGGGCCAAATAGATCCAAGTTGCAGGGAGGAAGATTTCATATAATAGAAAATGAACTTCCTAAGAACTGGAGCTGAGAACATTAACAGAATGTGCTCACCCTTTTACCTGAAATGTTTAAATTAAAGCTGACTGTCTCTTGGTGTGTTCTTTCATTTGTTCCTTTATTCAGGAATTAAAACATTCATCCCTTCAACTATTTTACCTACTGAGTGCAAGGCACTGTTCTTTGAAAGCTTTACTGTATTAACTCATTGAGATCTCAGAATCACCTTGTGAAGTAGGTACTGCACTTTACAGATGAGAAGGCACAGAGAGGTTAAATACTTGTTTAATACCTCACAACTATAATAGTAAGAGGAAAAGCCAGGCTTTGAGCCCAGTCAGTGTGATTCTAGCCAATACTCTTAGCCTGGGCTTGAGTTGTAGATGTGTGATTTATATTGGGTGGGAGGATTGGACCAAATTAACCCTCTTTCAACTCTCAAGATTCTGTGATCATATTTATTGAGCCCTAGCTGTATTAAAGAGAATGTGTAGTAATTATAGTAAAACTACCATTTTCCAATACGTACGAAGAGTTTGATATAAACCCATGGTCCTTAACTCTGGTTCTTATTCTTTGGCTCCACAAAAGAATTATATAGGGAATGAGACCCCGAGAATGGTACATTGTAAAAAGTTTTCCGAGTGATTCTAAAGTACAGCCAGAGTTGAGAACTGTGGGTATAAAAGATCTCATTTAATACTTACAATAACTCTGCCAGACAACCTTATCTTCCCCATTGTACATATAAAAGGACTGACAGGTTAAGGGATGCTAGGGGCTTGGCCCTTGGCCAAGTAAACCTTTTTTCTTGGCCAAACAAGTCTCTCTGACATCAAAGCCTCATCAGGTTGCAATACAACTTCTCAATCCTTTAATTCTAAAAAAATAAAAACAAACACAAAAATCAAGAGAGGGTATCATGATGTCAGTGCAAGGAAACAGAGGGTATAAACCCTAATGTCCAGATGAAGGTGGGTAGTTGTCATCCTGCACTCTCATGCACTGATCGTGTAGTGTAGATCCTGGCTGCTTTGGGCATAGTAGTCTTTCTTGAGAGACCAGGAAGGTGTAATAATGCACTAGTTCAGTTAATTCGCATAGCAGCCGTATACATAGTTTTTTCTTCACTCCCATTTTACAATTGAGGAATTGATGTAAAGTAATTAGCTAGTTCTGTGGCAAAACTGGGATTCAAACCTGAATCTAACCACAGATCTCACCCAAAAAGAACTACTACTCTACCTGCCAGCTGTGCCATAGAATGTTGAGGAAACACGGGATGTTTAGTGCGGAGAAATGAAGACTTAGAAGGAAGACATAGTAGATGTTCTCATCTACAAGAGCTGCCATAGAGAGAGAGGACAGAGAAAACCTCTCGTGTCACTCCCCTCCTTAAAAACCTTCAGTGGCTTTCAACTACCATAGAAATAAGTTCTAAACTCCTTAGCAAAGCTTAGAGACAATTTGATGATCTGCTACCCGCTTCCTCATCAATGTCCATTTCACTCTCCTGCTCTAGCCAATAGACTGCTCTCAGGCCTTCACAGACACAAGCCTCTCTTAGAAGCTCCCTCTGCCAATAATCTTTCCCATTTTATGCCTGGCCAACGTCTACTCATGACCTGTGTCTCAAATGCCTCTTCCTTAACCCCAGACATAGTTTAATCTTCTTGCTGTATGTGCCCACAACACCCTATTCTTTTGTAGCACTCATTATATTTTAATTACCTGTTTAATATCTATATTTCTAAAAAAGCTCCACTGAGTTAAGGATCGTATCTTTCTAGTTCAGTACTACAATTTAGTGCCTAACATAAGATTTGATACATAGAAGTTATCCTCAACAAATATTTAAAAATTGAAATTGATTAGTAACACCAGGGGACTTTGATGATGGGAGGGGGAAGAGGAGGGGATGAACCAAAGGAAGGATGGCAAAGGGTTAATTTTAATGTGGAGCATTTAGAGGAAAGATAGGCTTGGGTGGTGTTTCACTGTGGACTTCTGGAAAACCAGAGGGCACCATGATGACGAGTTTGCCTGGAGGAAGGGAATATCTGACTATATTTTGCCATTCTACGGAGGTCTCTGATGATGGCCGTGTGCCCTCCAGCTGGTGAAGTCATTTCTGATACCTTGCAAACACACAGATTGTCAACACACATGGTGTTTGGTGCTCCTGGGATTTGTTTAGGGGGAAAATAATCTGTTAATGATTTCTATTTTACAGCTCTATCCCTGTCTCTGTCTCAATTTTGTGCTTACAGAGAAAATGAAGGAACCAGATGATCAGGATACTGATGGGGGGAAATCAGAGAGATCAAAGAGTGATGGAAGGCAGTCTCATTCTTCTAGATCTGCATCAGAACGTGAGTAAAGATTATAATATACACTTAGGGTCTTGATTATTAAATTTGAGTAAAATAATTTTTAAAGAGTGCATATCTAAGTTTATACGACAGAAAGGTTGACTTGTTTAATTCCCTTGCTAAACTCTAAGTTCTTTAAGAGCAGATTCTGTGTTTTAATCATTTTATCTCTAGTCCTGGAACACCGAAGTTACTATCATCTCTATGTTGATAATGACCCATCTTCACATCTGGTCTGGCTCCTTCCTGTAGGGTCTACAAGGTCTTTAATGAGCTTCTCTAATACAGTGCAGTGGAAAGAGAGCTGGACTTATGTTTTGAGTCCTGGGTCTTCCACTTAGAGTTGCTTTATCTTGGATAAATTATTTCACCTTTCTGAGTCTCAATTTTCTCACCCGTAAAATGATCGTTGTGAGCTGTTTGAGGATTAAATTGGATAACATATGTGGAAGGATATCATAAATTGCAGATAGAAGGGAAAGTGAAGAATTTTGTAATAGGATTTTTAAAAGATGACTGGCTCTTTCTGTCTGGGCATCGTGGTGTTAGGTGGCTTAGTGGAATATTGACATTTTTAGTTCTAATCCTAAATATAGTTTCAGAATCTAATTTTTACTATTCACCTAGAGGAGAGCAGGTCCTGGGGAAATCAATTCATTTACAAAAGGTACATTAAATTCTTTCAATTCATCTGAGGCCTGTCTGGTAAATCCATGATTTCTCCGTATCGTATTTTATTTTAGAGGTCTATCTCCTCTTGCTTGGACTCTTACAACAAGGATTTCTGCTTAAGTCTTCCTGTCCATACCACCATTAGAGTTATCTTTCCAAAAAATATGATTATATCACTCTCCTGAAACACTTTAGCTTGCTTCTCGTTTGTTTTTCCGTTTCCACTTTTTTCCACTCCCTATGTTTCTGACACAGGATTGTCTACTTTTTAGTTTCTAGTGCTTTGCAGTATTTTCCTGGATGATTTAGTTTTTTCTTTTTTTTTCAAATTTTGTTTTATAGATCTTTATTGGAGTATAATTGCTTCACAATACTGTGTTGGTTTCTGTTGTACGACAAAGTGAATCAGCCATATGCATACATATATCCCCATATCCCCTCCCTCTTGCGTCTCTCCCTCCCACCCTCCCTATCCCACTCCTCTAGGTCGTCGCAAAGCCCCAAGTTGATCTCCCTGTGCTATGCTGCTGCTTCCCACTAGCTATCTATTTTACATTTGGTAGTGTATATATGTCACTGCTACTCTCACTTTGCCCCAGCTTCCCCCTCCCCCTCCCCATGTCCTCAAGTCCATTTTCTCCTTCTCTAAATGTTTGATAGAATTCACCTGTAAAGCCATCTGGTCCTGAACTTTTGTTTGTTGGAAGATTTTTAATTACAGTTTCAATTTCATTCCTTGTGATAGGTCTGTTTATATTTTCTAATTCTTCCTGGTTCAGTCTTGGAAAATTGTACCTTTCCAAGAATTTGTCCATTTTTTCATGGCTGTCCATTTTATTGGCATATAGTTGTTTGCAGTAGTCTCTTATAATCCTTTGTATCTCTGTGGTGTCAGTTGTGATTTCTCCTTTTTCATTTCTAATTTTATTGATTTGTGTCCTCTCCCTTTTTTTCTTGATGAGTCTGGCTAAGGGTATATCAATTTTGTTTATCTTCTCAAAGAACCAGCTTTTAGTTTTATTGATCTTTGCTACTGTTTTCTTCATTTCTATTTCATTTATTTCTGCTCTGATTTTTATGACTTCTCTCCTTCTACTGACTTTGGGGTTTCTTTATTCTTCTTCCTCTAGCTGCTTTAGGTGTAGGGTTAGATTGTTTATTTGAGATTTTTCTTGTTTCCTGAGGTGAGATTGAATTGCTGTAAACTTCCCTTTTAGAACTGCTTTTGCTGTGCCCCATAGGTCTTGGGTCGTCATGTTTTTGTTATTTGTTTTTATGTATTTTTTTTATGTCTTCTTTGATTTCTTCAGTGATCTCTTGCTTATCTTGTAGCACACTATTTAGCCTCCATGTATTTGTGGGTTTTTTCAGTTTTTTCCTGTAACTGATTTCTAGTCTCATAGCGTTGTAGTCAGAAAAGATGCTTGATATGATTTCAATTTTCTTAAATTTTCCGAGGCTTGATTTGTGACCTAAGATGTTGATCTATCCTGGAGGATGTTCTGTGTGCACTTAAGAAGAAAGTGTATTCTGCCACTTTTGGGTGGAATGTTCTATAAATATCAGTTAAATCTATCTGGTCTATTGTGTCATTTAAAGCTTGTGTTTCCTTATTTCTTTTCTGTTTGGATGATCTGTCCATTGGTGTAAGTGGGGTGTTAAAGTCCCCTACTATTATTATGTTACTGTCAATTTCCCCTTTCATGGTTGTTATCATTTGCCTTATGTATTGAGGTGCTCCTATGTTGGGTGCATAAATGTTTACAATTGTTATATCTTTTTCTTGGATTGATCCCTTGATCATTATGTAGTGTCCTTCCTTATCTCTTGTAACAGAGATAAGGTCTCTGTTAGTCTTTATTTTAAAGTCTGTTTTATCTGATACGAGTATTGCTACTCCAGCTTTCTTTTGATTTGCATAGAATATCTTTTTCCATCCCTTCACTTTCAGTCTGTATGTGTCTCTAGGTCTGAAGTGGGTCTCTTGTAGACAGCATATAGATGGGTCTTGTTTTTGTATCCATTCGGCCAGTCTGTGTCTTTTGGTTAGGACATTTAATCCATTTACATTCAAGGTTATTATCGATATGTATTTTCGTATTACCATTTTCTTAATTGTTTTGGGTTCGTTTTTGTGGGTCTTTTTCTTCTCTTGTGTTTCCCACCTAGAGAAGTTTCTTTAGCATTTGCTGTAAAGCTGGTTTGTTGGTGCTGAATTCTCTTAGCTTTTGCTTTTCTGAAAAGCTTTTGATTTCTCTGTCGAATCTGAATGAGATCCTTGCTGGGTAGAGTAATCTTCATTGTAGGTTTTTCTCTTTCATCACTTTAAGTATATCCTGCCTCTCCCTTCTGGCCTGCAGAGTTTCTGCTGAAAAATCAGCTGATAACCTTGTGGGGATTCCTTTGTATGTTATTTTTTGTTTTTCCCTTGCTGCTTTTAATATTTTTTTCTCTGAATTTAATTTTTGTTAGTTTGATTGATGTGTGTCTTAGTATGTTTCTCCTGGGGTTAACCCTGTATAGGACTCTCTGTGCTTCCTGAACTTGGGTGACTATTTCCTCTCCTATGTTAGGGAAGTTTTCCACTATAATCTCTTCAAATATTTTCTCACACCCTATCTTTTTCTCTTCTTCTTCTGGGACCCCTGTAATTTGAATGTTGGTACCTTTAGTGTTGTCCCAGAGGTCTCTGAGATTTTCTTTTCATTCTTTTATCTTTATTCTGCTCCTTGGCAGTTATTTCCACCATTCTGTCTTCCAGCTCACTTATTCATTCTTCTGCCCCAGTTATTCTGTTATTGATTCCTTCTAGTGTATTTTTCATTTCAGTTATTGTGTTGTTCATCTCTGTTTGTTTGTTCTTTAGTTCTTCTAGATCTTTGTTAAACATTTCTTGTATTTTCTCAATCCATGCCTCCATTCTATTTCTGAGATTCTGGATCATCTTTACTATCATTACTCTGAATTCTTTCTCAGGTAGGTTGCTTTTTTCCTCTTCATTTATTTGGTCTTATAGGATTTTACCTTGCTCCTTCATCTGTGACATGTTTTTTGCCATCTCTTTTTTTTTTTTTTTTTTTAATGAGTGGGATTGTGTTCCTGCCTTACTGGTTGTTTGGCCTTAGGCTTCCAACACTGGAGCTTATAAGCTGTTGCTTAGAGCTGGGTCTTGGTGCCAAGATGAGGACCTCTGGGAAACCTCACTCTGATGAGTATGCCCTGTGGTGTCTGAGGTTCTCTGTTAGTCCAGTGGTTCAGATTCGGAGCTCCCACTGCGGGAACTTCAGCCCTAACCCTGGCTTGTGAACCAAGATCCCACAAGCTGCGTGTGGGGCAGCAAAAAAAAATGGAGAACAATAACAAGTAAAAAATAAAATTAGACTAGGAAACTAACAGATATGTTAGAAAGAATATAAAAATAAAAATATAGATGAACCAACAACCAGAAAGTAAAAAAGAACCACAATAACAAGAAAGAGGAGGAGAAAAAAAAAAAAAAAGGTGGAAAAGGCCTTGGCTGTGGAGGGCAGAGCCTAAGCAGGGGTAGGGTTTGGGCAGTGGGCAGGGCCTATGCTTAGGACCCACAGGGCTGGAAAAGGCCCTGGAAGGTGTGGGGGGTTGGGGCTTAGGCTCAACGGAACAGAGGAGCCCAGGCCTGCCTCCCGCCTGTAGTCTCAGAGGGCAGGGGACACCATGTGGGAGCCCAGCAGGCTTCCAGGGCCAGAGTGGGTGGGACCAACACCCTCTGCTCCTCTCCCGCTCTGGATGGATGGATTTAATGATAATGTCCCTTTGTCCAGCACTGCCTGAACCTCCCTTTTTAATGTCAGACCTTCTTAAGGGCAGGTCTTATCAAATCTGGCCTGGCCCTGTCCTCAGCTCATAAATTAGTTCATAAATCATGGGTTTTAGGATCTCAAATGATAACGTGAAATAGTCTGCTGACACTCTGAAACCTTCTACCTTGGTGCTGTGAGAAGAGGTCTCTGTCCTGGTTCAGCTACATACCTGATAGCTGAATTTTTTTTCCTGAAGCCCTTACCTTGTTCTCAGTCTTTCTAAAATATCTAAGCAACATCTTACCCTTTGGAATTCTCATGCAGAGTGAATCAATTTCCTGGTTTTCTACCTAAGTATGGAGATTAAGGTAGACTCTTCCCCATAACCAACAAGGAGTTTCTGCTGTAACAGAGTCCTATTAAGAGATTTAGACCAAATGTACCAGCCAGACCATGCAGCATTTTTCACAAGGGTGAAGGACTTTAGTTACCAAGACATTGGTTTCTGATTCTTATCAAAGGACTAAATTATTGCTGACTTCATATAATAAACTGGGAAGTATTTTGGTCTCTTCTATTTTCAGAAATATTTTGTGTAGAATTAGTATTATTTCTTCCTTAAATGTTTGCTGGAACTCACCAATGAAGTATCTGGGCCTGTAATTTTCTTAGTGGAAAAATTTTTAACTGTGAAGTCAATTCCCTTAATAAATAGAGGGTTGTCTCTTTCTTCTTTATTAAGTTTTGTAACTTTGTATCTTTCATAGAAGTTATACATTTCTTCTAAATTGTAAAATTTGTTGACATAACTCTGTAGGATCTATTTTAATTCCTGATACTGAAGATTTGTATTGTCTCTCTTTTATTTCTTGATTGGCCTAGCTAGGAGTGCATCCATTTTGTCAATCTTTTCAAAGAATAAGGTTTTGGCTTTGATAATTTTTCTATTGTTTTGTTGCCTTTTTATTTCATTGAGTCTTGCTTTCATTTTTATTATTTACACAATTCTATTAATTATTTTTTTATTATTTTATTTTTATTATTTTTATTTCCTTTCTTCTACTTACTCTGAGTTTTGGGGTTTTTTGCTTTTCTTTTTCTAGTTTCTTGAGGCGGAATGTTAGGTCATTGATTTTTGAGTTTTCTTATATATGTACTAAAAGCTATAAATTTCCCTCTAAGCATTGCCTTAGCTGTATCCCACACATTTTGGTGTTATATTTTAATTATCATTTACTTTGAAATGTTTTATAATTTCTTTATTAATTTCTCCTTGACCCATACATTATTTTTAAGTGTGTTTTTTAATTGCCAAATGTCTTCTGTAATTTAATTTACTACTGTTGTAATCAGAGAATATGCATATTTTGTATTATTTCAATCTTTTAAAAGCTATTAAAACTTGTCTTATGTTCCAGCAAGTGATCTCTCTTGGTAAATGGCCCATGTGCCTTTGAATGTGTAGGTGTAGTGTTTTTTATATATCAGGCGGGGATGTTTGATAGTGTTTTTCAGATCATCATATCTTATGGAGTTTTTGACTGATTGTTCCATCAGTTGATGAAAGATGTGTATTACTATAATATTAACTAAGTAGACCGTGAGAAGTAAAGGATAAATATTATAATCTCTGAAGCAATTATTTAAAAAGCAAACAAAGAAAAGTAGTTAAAAAGCTAACAGAAATTAAAATGGAATTTTAAAGAATAAATAATCTAGAAGAATAACAATAAATGGTCTAACAAAAAATAGGAAAGAAGAAATAGAGGGAAAATGGAAGAGTGGGAAGTGCACAAACAGAAAATAAATAATTAAATGTTAGATCAAAATCCAACTATACCAATAATTATATTAAATATTAATGGACTAATAAGTCTTGTAAAAAGGTACAGATTATCAGAATGGATAATAAAAGCAAGAACCTACTATATGATATATGAGACACACGTTAAGTATTATGATACAAATAGGTTAAAAGTAAATTGATGGAAAAAGATATAGTAGGCATACAGTAAGCATTTGAAGGCTGGAGTGACTATATTAATATCAGATAAAATAGATTTCAAGACAAAGAGTACTATCTGTGACAAAGAAGTACATTTCATGATGATAAAAGGAGCAATACATTAGGAAGACATAACTATCATAAATATGTATGCATCTAATAACAGAGCATCACAATACATGAAGAAAAATAGAATTAAAGGGAAAACTAAATAATTCCAAAATTGTAGTAGGAGAACAGTCTGGTACTCCATCATGGTTACTTCATCATGGCCAAAATGGAAGTCCCAATTATTAATTTTTGTATGTTGTTTTTGTATGTAGTAACGATGCAAAACTCTTTTAAAAATTGTAATAATTATAGGGAGTCCTTATGGATGTTCTATGTGCACAGTCACATCATTTGCAGACTTCCTCATTGTGTTCCCAATCTCACAAAGGAGGTGGAGGTAAACAAGGACCAGAGAGGCAAGCTGTATTTGCAGGAGGCAGCCTGCCTCTGTGGCAGCTGGTGAGGAGAGGCACCACAGCTTCATATTTCTATTGGCTAGAGAGAAGAAAAAGCAGAGGAAACTCACCTATAAAATCCTGGGTCAGGGACTTCCTTGGTGGTCCAATGGGTACTCCCAATGCAGGGGGCCTGGGTTTGATCCCTGGTTGGGGAACTAGATCTCACATGCACGACAAAACTAAGAAGTCCGCGTGCCACAACTGAGTCTCCGTGTTGCAACTAAGAGCCCACATGCCGCAACTGAAGATCCCGCATGCTGCAGCTAAACATGCCGCAACAAAGATCTTAATTAAGATTGCCACAATTAAGACCTGGTGCAGACAAAATAATTAATTAATTAATTTGTAAAATTCCTTGGTCATAAAACAAACTTTCATCTGGCTCTTTTTCAGATCTGTGGCTATGGTGTCTCCTCGCCTTGGTTACCTCCCTTTGCTTCCTCCTGCACCCATCCTTGTTCAGTGTCCACTAATTTTGCCAGCCCTTCCACCAGCCAGCCCTGCCATCGATTTTTGATTTGAGGTTTTAGCAGCTTCTAGTTCTACAAAAAATGACATTTGTAATTTTGGCTTTCATTTTCAATGTTGATTTTAGATTATTTCCAAGAATAGAAAGACAAATGCTGATTTGTACATCAAACCATAATCCTTCCACCTGTCTATCTTGGGATTATAAAAAGTATAGAAATCTTTGTTGTCACCAAGTTGCTAAGATCTGCTGCTTTGCCAGTCTGATTTAATGTGTCTACTTCCTGTTAAATTCGTTTTTTTCCAAACTCCACTTTTCCTTTCAGTGGCACAACCCTTCAACCAGGCTCAGAATATTCATTTTTAGAAAAATGATTTACTCCCCTTCATTCGTATTCACTTCTGATTCCTTTATCAGTGATTCCCTCATCCTAGCTGGCAGCCTGAACTCATCTAATGGCAGCTTGAACTCTGTTCCCAGAGAGAGGCAGGCCAGCAGATAATATCCCAATCTTGAGATGGGGATATAGTGTTTGATTGCAACAGTCACAAGAAAGAGCTAAGAAATCTGTTAAATGGTATTACTGGAGAGTATTTACCCAGGGCTCTCCCCTAGGGGAGTTCAAGAAGTGGGCCCCATTTAGGTGTCCAGGATTATTTTCTTTCCATCCAAATGCATGAATCCTACAGAACCCTGTCCTCTTATTCTGCTAATTGGATTGGCCCAGCTTTCTCACCTCATTCAAGTTAGTCTTGGGCCTTGTTCCTCTTCTTTTAGCCTCATCTCAGATAGACCGACTAGGTGGTTCTACTCTGTTTCTGACATACTTACCATTTCTGCCTTACTATTCTGAAAGTTCATCCAGCCCTTTCACCTGCTGGACATGGTATATGTGAACCATAGCCATGTTTGGACTTGATCTGAATGTTGGCTTATACCTAGATCTATTCTACTCCCATTCCAATTCTTTTTCTCTTCTAGCTTGTCCTGAAGCAAATAGTCTGATGTATTCCTAGGATATCATTCAAACATAGTCATACCTAGAGGAGTTTATTCTTGAATATGCGTTATCTTTGACATAAAAGGTCCTTATAAATAACGTGTTGTTCAAGTGAAATTGAATTGAAAAAATGATAGCAACATACTAGCCAATCTTTTTTTCTTTATCCTTTACTTTCTTGTAAGTGTGCAGTGATAGGAAATAGACTGCAAATGAAGTGAAAATGGAGATTTACTCACAGGAAAAGCTTTAAAAATTTTTTGTAAAGCTGCAAGAGTGACCAAATAAAATGATTTTTGTAGCAATTTTTGAGTTTAAAATTCATTCAGTTTAGAGCACAAACGAATTGGAAGTATTAGGTACTTTGGAAATAAGAAATGTTTAATTCAAATTTAGAAATTATTTAATGTTTAAGACAATGTTTAATTCAAATTTAGAAATTATTTAATTCAAATTTAGAAATTATTAAAACAAATTATTTTGTATAGCCGCTATGAAAGAGGATTACAAATCTGTTGAAGATACCACAGGCGAAACATTTACTGAAGGGGAAGAGTCATATTTAGGGGATGATGAATCCTATGTGGAACATTTGGAAGGAAGTTCAAGTTCATCTCAAGATGATTATGTGGAAAGCATTGGAAGTAAGTATTACTGGTTTTCTATTAGTACTTGTCACTGTTTTAACTGAACAGTTGTAAATCCATAAAAGAAATGGTTGCAGGAAGTGTGGAGGTGATAAAAGAAAGGGCATCAAACATATCCTGATAGGGTGCTTTAGCAGCTCTGGAGTTGTGTATTCTGAGTATCACATACTCTCATACTGAGTTTTTCTGGGGAGTGGGATTGTCTAAGGAGTGATCTATCCCACATTAGTGAGACTAACTCTCCCTTAGAACTGACTGTGCGCTGTTCTTTGAGACTGCCGGAACCATGCAAGGCTAGGCGTTCACCCCAATGCACACAGGCGTGTTGCCTCTTCTTCCATGCTCACTTGTGGGTGGCATCCTATGTCCAGGCCAGAAGTAGTAGTTACTGCTAGAGTATTATGGGCTACGTACATTCCTCCTGTCTTCATGAAATATGATTTTAGGATTGACCAGACACTCTTCTTAGTTAAAATATTTTTAATTTTTTAGACTCTCAGTACATGGAAACTCCTGTCCCAGATGCAGAAGAGGCAGAGGAGGAAGTTAAGAAGAAAATATCAGAAAGCTTCTTCTATGATTATATGGAGCTGGCTTCGATGCCTTTTGTGACTCCGGATTCAGACATACCGCTGGATCTTCTTACACTTGTGTATCCACTCCAGTTACATATGTATAATCTTGGAATTTCAGCTTTTTAGGTCAGGGGTTGGCAAACTGCAGCCCATGGACCAAATCTGGCCTCTGGCCTTTTTCCCTAAATAAAATTTTATTGGAACACAGCAATACTCATTCATTTACATGAAGTCTATGACTGCCATCACACTACAAGGGCAGATTTAAGTAGTTACAACAGAAATCATCTGGCTCACAAAGCCTAAAATATTTACTACCTGGCCCTTTGCAAAAACAGTTTGCCAACCCCTATTTTAGGTAATTCTAAGAAGCTTAAGATAGAAATGCTTGATCTTAATTTAAACTAAGCTTTTGTTAGCTTTTGTTAGATGCCAAATAACCATAAAGAGATATAATGCTTTTCTGGCTGTCCTTTCAGGAGATGTGATGTGAAGGAGACCAGGAGGCCTCTTATCCCCATTTATCTCTACCAGATTGGCACCCCTTTTTCAATGCCTGTTAAGTTAAAATCATTGATCTCCCTGCTTGAAACGCTGACATGGCCATTGTCAGGCATTACTGCTTTCGCATTATTTACCAGATGAGTTACAGAGAAGACAGCCCTGAGGAAGTAGGCACAATATAACCCATTTTAATAGAAGAATAAAAGTCTGTGAAGAAAAGTAAAAGTGGGATGATTAACAAGGGGATTTAGGGTTTGCCATCACTTTATGATGTTAGGTTTGTGAGGTGCTAGTTAGGAGACAATTTCCATTAAGGCCCTTGGTTAGCAATTTAGCATGCCTACCCTCAGAAGGGCAGTGGTTATGACCGCATGGCCCAGACACTGACTGGCCCCTTATAAAAGGGGTGCTGAGAGGGGAAGGGCAGTGTACTTCCTGACCCAGTTTTGCTTTTTATGTAAAAATAGAACATGTTATTGTTATTATATCTTCTAACTTTATTTCGATCCCAGGTGTAACTAAAACTAATTCACCCTGAAATTCGTAACCTGGAGTTTTCTCTCTTGAGGGCCTTTTTTTTTCCTTTGTGGCCTTTGGACAGGTTACTGATAAAAGTTATGCTGTTGGCCTTCTAGTCGATTTTTTTCAAATGAAGTGGTTTATTAGTCACCTAGAAGCTTTTCCTGAAATGCACGTGCTCTGATAGCTTCCTGGACCTACTGCATTATTTCCACGTGGAGAGGGGCTTGGGTATATATGTACTCTGAAAAAGCTTCTCGGGTAATTTTGATTGTGCTGCCTTCTCCCAGCTCTCAACACTGGGGATTTGGTGCTTCTGAATACAAGGATCTCTGTATTAGAGAGATATGCCTAGCCTGTAAATAAGGGAGTCAGAGCGATCTTGACGTTTGGCTCAGTGCATGAATCCTTTCTACTCATGCTGGAGGAGTGGCTGTATAAGCTATGGACTTGAACACTTTCAAAACCAGGGCAATCACAAAGCAGCTTATCCCATTTTTGAATAGCTTACATTATTAGAGAGCTCCTCCAGGCCTTGAATTACAATCTGCCTTTCTGGACTGTCCTGCGTTAGACTTAGTCCTACTCTCTAGAGATGAAAAAATATAATCTCTATTTCTTGTGAGAAGCTGTAAGAAGTCTGCTCTCATGTATCCCCATATACCCTTTTAATTCTTCATCTACTTCAGTTTTAACATGTGTGTCTTCTAAATCAATCAAGAAAGTATAATTTATAAAATATCACCTAAACCACAGCATAATTTGTAGAAGACACTAAACAGCACTTAAGACAGTGTTTAAATACCACTTTTAAGTGGAGGTTCTAGATGGACATGGACAAACAGCGAAGGCCCTGGGCCTCTGATAGGAAGTTAAGAATAGGTGCCAAAAGGGAGGATGAGATAAAACAGAAGGGAGATGAAGGTACGTCAGAATACATTTTAACATTTTCAGAGCCCTGCTTAGGGACTGCCTTGTCCTCTGGGGTTTAAAGGGAAAGATCAGACTCTAGTTATTCATTCATTCATTTATTCAACCGAATAGGCTCAAGACTCTGTGGTAGGCATTCCAGGAAACAGATGAATGAGAAGCAGTCTCTGCCCTCAAGCAGGTTGTGATTGATTTAGAGGGAAAGTGTTTGGCAAGCTACAATCTAACCCATTTCTGCATTTGAAAGGGCCTTCAATCAAAACAGCAGCAAGTAAGAGGGAGTTTCCCCCTGAAATTACAGATGATAATATTAGATAAATGATCATGTCTCCGATTCCCTGCTGTCATCCAAGTTAGTGAAGGGATGGTAGCCCGCTTCTACCCTCATAGTTAGACATTCTTCTAGCCCTTTAGAGTATTACACTGGCACCTGGGAAAAGGGAAAGGAGAGAAGGAAGAAGGAAAGGTGAGAACAGTAGTTTAGGGAGAGGGTAGGCAAAACTTCCTGCCCCATACCAGGCTCTGTAAAGATAAGGGGCTGTAGACCCTACTCTTTATTTGTGAGGCGGCCCCAGGTATTCTCCATGAGGGCAGAATAGCTTCATCTAGATCTTGGATCACATATTCATTTGCATTTCTATATAAGATTCCATTTTAGGCGTTAATGTCTTTTAAATTTATAAAATTCCTTTTTCTTGTACAAATGCCCTGAAATGTTCTCTCTCTCTTTTTTTCAATTTAACTGTGAGGCAGTGAGATAGGTATAGTTACTTGTAGTTAGTTATAATTTATATATTCTTCACAATTCAAATTGCATTAATTAAAATTTGCTCTTCCTTTTTTACATTCGACATATCGTTCTTGTTAAAATTTTGTATAATTTCTTTCTCTGAAAATATTTCCTTACAAATAAGGGGAATCGTCTAAAATCAGACTGAAAAAACAAAACAAAAACAAGGGCTCAAGAAATAAGGATTGCTCCAGTGATCCTTCAACTTTTGTGTTCAGCAATGAATTCTTGGAAAATAAGAATATATCTACTTAAGATACACTACATAATATATTTCTTTGGCAAACTATAATTTTTTAATAGGTTGATCTCATTTAATTATTACACTTATATCTTGGGTTATATTAATTTGAGCTTGAACGTAATAACAAAGTACACTTAAAAAATGTTTTATAGCTCAGTTTTTTAAATCTCTTTTGAATTAATGCAGTTATACTCTATAGCATAAACGCACACACACGTATATACTCATCTGCACACCCGTACATACTAATGATCTTGGAAAGGAAATGTTAGCCTATTTATTTTATATACTTATATATTATGTATTATTTAGTCAATTTTTATAATTTTCATATGATTAAATTTCAGTTATATTTATGTGAATTTATTACAGTAGTCACATTGTCACTGGTGTGTCAGAATTTCACAAACATGTCAGAATTTTAAACATCTTGTCTTTCAGCATCAAGGAAGAGGCCTACATGATCCTTTTACTATGTTCAGTCAACAAACTGGACAGGCTTTGGGAGTACAAAGATGGCAAAGACAGACTTTCTCTCACATTATAATGTGATTTAGTTTTAGCAGGAGAGAGGAAAATGAAATTATTTAGGGGACTACTTTACTCTCTATAGTACCCAAATAGAAAGTTTATTTTTTATTGCAAACAAAATTAATGTGCTTTCAGGGTTTTCCTAGGAAAACTAAAAGACTGAATCAGAGTATGAGAATTTTCACCTAATTTAAAAACAAGATTACAATAGTAATACAGTAAATAACTCTAAGTTTCAGCATAAAATTCAACTACTTCAACCCTGGATCTTTATCTAACTAAGGGTATGGGTTTTAAAAATATATTCATTTCGTTACTTTTCCCCTCTCTATGATGGTTATGTTGTTTCACTGGTTTTCCTTTGCAACTTTCCCTCAGACATTCCTTTGGTTATGACTGCAGAAAGCGGGCCAACCTACAACTTCTGGACAGCAATATGGTGTTGTACGTAGCTGGGAACCAGCTGATCCTTCTGAATTTGAAAACCAAGGAACAGACCTACCTGCGAAGTAGCAGTGGCAGGGGAATTGGTGTCATTGGGGTATGCCTTTAGTAACTTAGAAAACAAAAATCCATCCATGTGTTTGTTCTGTGGACCAGCCAGGCTGTGAGGAGGGATTACATGAGATGCACAGCAGTCTTTATTCTAAGGCATTTTCAATTCACGATGACAACCACTACGTTCACTGACATTAGCTCCATGCAATATTATAATATTATATTAATAATATTATCATCTCATTTTGCAGATAAGGAAACTGGGGCTAATAGAGGTTGAGTGACTTTCCCATAGCCATGCAGGTTTTTCACAGTAAATGCTATGTTGCTATTCTGCAAAAATACCGAAATGAATAACACAAATGATAATTCACATAATAACTAAAGCTAAGTGCCAGATAAAAGAGTTGAACATTAGGAAATGAAGCATAAATTGTACATTCGGTAGTTTCAAGCAGTTGACAAAAAGATCTGTGTGTGATTTCGAGTCTGTCTGTTCATTCCTCCTCAGGTGTCTGTCTCCATCAGTCGTTTTCTTTCTTGTATCTTCAGCCTTTACTTCCTTAGGCATCCTCAGCATAAAAGCATACTAAATCAACTTGTTCTCATTTTGAAAGGCCCCTCTCTGGGAATTCCCTGGTGTTTCAGTGGTTAGAACTCTGCGCTTCCACTGCAGGGGGCGAGGGTTCAATCCCTGGTCGGGGAATTAAGAAATCGCAAGTTGTGTGCACGGCCAATTAAAAAAAACAATGAGGCAAAACCAAAAAGCTAGGTATATATACACAAGTACATGCTACGGGGGCACCAGCTGTTGCAAATATTCACAGGCCCGACATGAAGGCTCTGTGGAGGAAGTCCGTCGGGACCATCTCAAAGTACCATGAGCCCTGAGGTCCCCCCGCATCTGCAGAGGACTGAGCAATATCTAGCCTGCTTATTTTTCTATCACTTTGTGGCCAACGATAGTTTTGAAATGTCCGTTTTTCTATTTTGTGGCACGATAATTTGGTTTGAGGTCAGTAGTTAGGGGTGTAGTGTGAACAAGAATGCTAACCCTAAACCTCACCCTCCTGGACCCTGAGCGCTTGTGTGTCGGTGGGGCTCTTCTCCGTGTGTGCTGGGGCTGCTGGTGTCCAGACAGTGACAGGGACCTTCCTCCACTGCCCATGTCACTTCAATTTTTCTGAAATAGTTATCCATTTGTGGATGAGAAATGCTCTTGTGAGGCTATGAGAAAGCCATGAGAAATGTGGTTTGGGGGATATAAGCTCTCTTCCAGAAAAGACAGGGTGAATTTATGTGTTGAGTGTAAGTAGATGTCTTGCTTGTCCTAGGTCTCCATTAAAAATAAAGCAAAACACCAAACGCAGGGTAAGCAATTCATCTAACTTAGTTGTTCTCAAAGAGTTGTCCCCAGATTCAGCATCACCAGCATCAGCTGGGAAATTGTTAGAACTGTAAATGCAGAATATCAGGTCCCAGCCCCAATTTACTGAATCAGAAACTCTAGTGTTAAAGCTTGCAATCTGTGCTTTAATAAGCCCTGCCTGTGATTCTGATGCCTGCTAAAGATTGGGAACCACTGTTCTAGCTCTTCTGATGGCAATTAAAAAAATTGTAGAGTTAAGACATGACAGTCTTAGTGAAAGTAAAACTTAAAATGAGTATTCTTCTAGTTTTCAGTTTAAATTATATCCATTGTCAAGTATTTATTAGATGCCGAGTTTTGAGTTTTCTATTAGAGTGGATCCTAATAAACAAATTATAAAGTAGCAGATGCTAAATACTGTATTAACTGAGTGATTTATATGATAATCTCCCTTTCAGTGCTTTAGTGAGATTTTATCTTTTATAGGTTCACCCCCAAAAAACTTACTTCACAGTAGCAGAGAAAGGAGTTTTCCCCAAGATTATCATTTATGAATATCCTTCTTTGAGGCCCTACAGAATACTTCAAGGTGAGTCTAGTAGAATCTTTAAAATATCTCACGTTTAAGGTTAACAACATTTTGAAGATGTAACATTATTGTAGCAGTCGGGGTCCTCCAGAGCAACACAGCTGGTGGGAGATAGATGAGAGATTTATTTGAAGGAACTGGCTTATGTAATTACGAGGGCTGGCAAATCTGAAGTTTGTAGGGCAGGCTAGCAGGCTGGAAATTCTTGGGAAGGAATTGATTCTACCTCTAAGGGCAGAACTTCTGCTTCCTCAGGGAAACCTTAGTTCTGCTTTAAGTGCTTTCAGCTGATGGGATGAGGCCCACCCAGGTTACCAAGGATAATCTTAACTGATTATAGATGTTGACCACATCTACAAACTATCTTCACAGCAACATCTAGATTAGTGTTTAATTGAATAACTGGGTACTATAGCCCAACCAAGTTGACACATAAAATTACCATCACAATTATCTTACAATTCTGTTTTCCATATAATTAATTTCAGTAGTCAATTTTTAAAAAAGATTTTATTTTTCAGAGCAGTTTTTAGGTTTACAATAAAATTGAGAGGAAGTTTCAGAGATTCCCACATACCCTCTCCCCTCACCCATGCTTAGCCTACTCATTATCAACATAACTCATCAGAATGGTACATTTTTTACCAAGGATGAGTCGATGTTAACAGTCACAATTACCCAAGTCCGTAGTTTCCCTTAGGGTTCACTTGTGGTGTTCTGTATTCATTTAGACAAATGTATAATGACATATATCCATCATTATAACATCATTCAGTATTCTGAATAGGAGTTTTCCCAAAGCCTGTCCTAAATATCGTCTGTGCTCTGTCTATTCATAACTGCCCTACCCTCTCTGGCAACCACTGATCTTTTATTGTCTCCATAGTTTTGCCTTTTCCAAAATGTCATAGAGTTGGAATTATACAGTACGCAGCCTTCTCAGATTGGCTTCTTTCACTTAGTACTATGCATTTAAGCTTCCTCCTTGTCTTTTAATGGCTTGATAGTCCATTTCTTTTTAGTGCTCAATAATAGTCCATTGTCTGGATGTACTACATCTTATGTATCCGTTCACCTATTAGGGGGCATTTTAGTTGCTGTCATTCATTTCAGTTACATATAAGCTTATATATAAGCATTCATTTCACTTACATAACACACACACGGACATAAGCATACATAATCAAATACATTATTGCTTTTATTTTGAACAGTTATCTGTTACATCAATCAAGAATAAGAAAAATAAAAGTTTTATTTTACTTTCATTTACTCCTTTGATTCTCTTCCTTTATGTAGATCCAAGTTTCTGACCCATATTATTTTCCTTCTTTCTAAAGATCTTCTTTTAACATTTCTTGCAAGGCAGGTCTCCTGGCAGCAGATTCCCTCAGTGTTTGTTGGTCTGAGAAAGTCTTTATCTGTCACCTTTTTTTTTTTTTGCGGTACGCGGGCCTCTCACTGTTATGGCCTCTCCCGTTGCGGAGCACAGGCTCCGGACGCGCAGGCTCAGCGGTCATGGCCCACGGGCCCAGCCGCTCCGCTCCGCGGCACGAACCCTCGTCCCTGCATCGGCAGGCGGACTCTCAACCACCTTTGAAGGATAATTTTTCAGGGCGCAGAATTCTAGGTTAGTGTTTTTTAGGTAAGATTTTTGTCCCCCCTCTTTTTCTTTTTTCCCCAGTATTTTTTTTTTCTTTATCTTTCATTTTCTGTAGTGTTTCTGGGCATTTATCCTGGTTGGTGAGCTCTGAGCTTCCTGGATCCATGGTTTGGTGTGTGACATTAATTTGGGAAATTTCTCAGTCATTATTGGTTTAAATATTTCTTATGTTCCTCTTTCTTCTTCTGGTATTCCCACCACACATACATTACACCTTTTGTATTTGTCCCACAGCCCTTGGATATTCTGTTCTGTTTTTATCAGTCTTTGTTCTCTTTGCTTTTTGGTTTTTGAAGATTCTATTGAGATATCCTGTAGCTAAGAGTCTTTCCTCAGCTGTGTCCAATCTAGTAATGAGCCCATCAAAAGCATTCTTCATTTGTGTTAGTGTTTTTTTTATCTCTAGCATTTCTTTTTGGTTCTTTCCTTAGGATTTCCATCTCTCTACTGACATTGCCTATCTGCTCTTATATGTTGTCTACTTTATCTGTTAGAGCCCTTAGCATATTAATTATAGTTGTTTTAAATTCCCAATATGACAATTCCAACATCTTTGCCATGTCTGGTTGTGCTGCATGCTTTGTGTCTTCAAACTGTCTTTTTTGCTTTTTGGTATGCCTTGTAATTTTTTCTGGGTAGCCAGACATGATGTACTGGGTAAAAAGAACTGCCTTAAATAGGACTTTAGTCACCTGGTGGTAAGGTGTGGGGCAGGGGAAGCATTCTCTAGTCCTGGGATTAGGTCTCAAGTTTTTTGGTGAGCCTATGCCTCTGGACTGTGAACTTCACAAATGTTTCTCAGCATTTTTCTCCCCTCTTAGGTAGGACAGGATGGCTAGAGTGGGCTGGGTTGGATATTTCCTTCTCCAGGTCAGTTAAGCTCTGATAACATTCCAACCGTCAGGCTCTGGTTAATTAGTTTCCCCTGAGGGCAGACCTTATTAAGAAGAACAGAGGCTCTTCGGTATTTCAAAATGGTTCCTTTTCCCCTCTTTCTGTTGGAAGCCTGGGGGAATTTTTCTAGATGTTTTTACTTTAGGAATCTGGTCAACTCCTGGAGGTAAATCTCACAATATTGCTGGGGCCACCTTATGACTGGGTCCCCCTGGAGTTTTTAATTCTCAGACTTGTCCACACTGAGCCTCCAGCAATTCGTCAGTTAGAGTTCATGTTTTACTTCACCGGCAGTGGTTCCTTGAGCTGTTCTGGCTGTTGCTGCTTGGAAGCCTCTGCTCTGGTGAGTTGCAAATCCCTGTATTTACCTGGTGGTCTCTCCATTCTTGGGGGCAGAGGTTTGCCCTGGTTCCTTTCTTCTCCTATAGATCCAAGAAGAGCTGTTGATTTTTCAGTCTGTTCAGCTTTTTACTTGTTGTTAGGATGGAATGGTGATTTCTTAGCTCCTCACACGCATAACCAGAAACTTGAAGTCATCAATTTTTATTTCGTGAAATTTTCAGTGACAGATTTTAAATTGATTTCTCTCTGCCGTCTAATATGCTTTTGTGTCACCCTTCCCCGCTTCATAAAGTAGAATGTATTCTCAAAGTGTTTTTCTCATGCAAAGTGTGATTAAGATTTCTTCACCCTCCCCCCTCCCCCCATATCATGTAGTTCATTCTACAGCCAAGGGTGATGAGTGATTTTGGAATTGTTTCTTTAGGGGAGTCTTGGCATTCTTCCACCAATGCACACCACTAAGGGTGTTCTCTCTCTCTTTTTAAAATTTTATTTATTTATTTATTTGTGGTACACGGGCCTCTCACTGCCGTGGCCTCTCCCGCCGCAGAGCAGAGGCTCCAGACGCGCAGGCCCAGTGGCCATGGCTCACGGGCCTTTTGCTTCGCGGCACGTGGGATCTTCCCGGACCGGGGCACGAACCTGCGCCCCCTGCATCGGCAGGCAGACTCTCAACCACTGCGCCACCAGGGAAGCCCTCTCTCCTTTTTTTAATTTAAATAATACACTTTTGAAAAGTAAGTGCTGTCCGTGTTCATTAGACTTGCATTCATCTTTTCATCCTTTCAGATGGGACTGATCTGGCCTATGCATATGTAGACTTTAACTGCGATGGTACCTTGCTGGCCTCTGTTGGTGGCAGCCCTGACTACACACTGACAATCTGGAATTGGAAAGAAGAGCAGCCCCTACTGAGGACAAAAGCTTTTTCCCAGGAAGTGTTCAAGGTTACTTTCAATCCTGAAGATGACGAGCAGCTTACTACATCGGGATCCGGCCACATCAAGTAGGTTGCGTGACTGATACAGGTGCTAGTCATTTATTGTTAGGGTCTTTTCTAAGAGGATTGACCAGCTGGAGACATTTTTGCTGATGTTGTTAACATTAGGATAATTTTTAAATGTGTTATTTAAAAAACTAACTGTAGTGCAGCTTTTCTAGTTGAGTATGGAGGTTTTATTACTGAAAACAGCATAGATAAAAGAAGGGCTTTTGAATTTTGCTTGCTGCCTTCTTGTAGGCTTCACTTCCTAAGAGAGTTTGTATAATGTCTTAGTAACATTGGCGTGCTGTGTCCAAGTTCATATTGAACTTTCATATCCACTGTTCAATGCGTTGTAGTGATACTGTGAGATGGATAAGTCATCTTGATGTCTCTGAACTCAGTCTTCACTTGTAGAATAAGAATTATAACAGAACCATTCCTGATGCAGGACCCTCAATACTAAATGGTAACAGAGCCTACTCTTGATCTCAGGTCTCTGGGTGTTTTCCACTATATTATACCCTTTGTTCTTTGTTCAGGATGGAATTGATTTTGTCCTTTATTTAACAACCTTCTAGCACTACTCTTGAGCTGCCCTTAACTTGATTCCCAGTGTCTCTTTATGAGAAAGGTTTTTTAATCTATCTTAAATTCTTTTCATTACAATTTAAGTCTGGTCCTTTTGAAATATAGAATAACTGAACAGATTTTTAAATCTTGGAATTGTCAACTAACTCTCTGCTGGCTATAGGTTAAAAAATTTTAATTTTTCCATTGTTTACCAGAGTGCATATTTTCTATGTACTATGTCTTTGGGGAAAGATAGATCTTGAACAATTTCATGTGTGGTGTGCTGTAAAAGAAACAGAGGAAATGGAAACATGATCAGGGGACCTACAACAGCCTTGGAGAAGGGTGTTGGTCATTTAGGCTCTTGGCTTTATATTATTGGCTTGTTGATACTGTCCATTATCTATTCTACATCCAGTTGGTAGGCCAGATTCTTTCATTTTTCTACATGGTTTTTCATCATTCTGACTATTCATTTGTTTAGATTATGAATAAGAAAATATTAGTAACTTAACATTTATTGACTTTATGTGCTAGGCACTGTTCTAAAAGAGTTTTTCAACAATTTCATGAGGTTGGTGCAAATAATATTCTCAGTTTACACATGAGCGAATGAAAGTACAATGTGATCAAGAAAATCACTCAAAGTTACACAACAAGTAAATTAGAACTTTTGGAAAACTTTTATATCCTCTCAAGTGGTACTATGCAGTAGAACTTTCTGCTAGGGTGGGAGTGTTCTGTGCTGGCCAATCTAGTAGACAGTAGCCACATGTAGCTATTGAATACTTGAAACTGGTCAGTCTGAATGAAACACTGATGTTTAAATTTTATTTAATGTTAATTACTTTAAGTCTAAATTAAAATAGTCAAACGTGTGGCTATTGCATAGGAAAACACAACTCTAAAATGTAAGATCTGCAAAGGCATGGAATTTTTTCTTTTTGGACTATTTTGCTCGATGCCGAATTCATATTGCCTAGAACTTTGCCTGACAGGTAGTTGATACTTAATACATTTTAATTGAATGAATGGATAAATGAAATAATATGTGACTATGAAATATGTAAGTGTTTGGGTGATATTAAAATTAATAAAATTTCTTTGAGGTACATTCAGGCTCTTATTTGTTGGCAGGTTCTGGGAAATGGCTCTAACATTCACTGGCCTCAAGCTTCAGGGTTCATTGGGTCGATTTGGCAAAACAGCCACTAATGATATAGAAGGTTACATGGAGCTCCCAGATGGGAAGGTGAGTACAGCTACTATTCTACAATAATGAAATTATTGAAATGAAGTGAAGTGATATATATATATGAAAGCAGTCTAAAAAGCACTGCCAGTATTGGCAATAACAGATACTATAATTGCAAATATAATGAGCTTTTAATTTTACCTTTTCAGATTATCAATTTTAATTCTGTGAAATTTTCATAATCCACATGTACATACCATTTTGTCTTTACTAAATATTATATACACATATAAAGTATGTGAGCATTTTCATATATTCACATAGTACTGGTCACTTTTAACTATGTCATGGAGTTGCAATGTTTATAGTGTTTATCTTTCCCTTCTCTCTTCTTTGCCATGATCCTCCAAGAAGACTTACTGGGTCAAAGGTTATATACAGTCTTGTGGCTTTTGCTTTTATTACCAAATTATTGTTCAGGAAGATTGAGCCACTGTATAGTGACATCTACAACACTGCAATTTTAATCTGTTAGTTTCTTCTTCTTCTTATAAAATTTATAGACATATTGCCTACAGGATCAGTTCTCCATTAATATTGTATAAGGCTCCCTATTAGGACGAGTTATATAGTATTATTTGTGGTCATCTCAGTTATAAGAAAATGCCAACATACAAATATTACTCTGAGGAACCAAGTGGTCTAGTCATTGCCTAGTGGAATATTCTTAATTTGAAATCATGGTGTATGGTAGGAAATAAAAAGGCTTGGGTGCTGGCTAAATTATAAATTATATATCCAAACCTATAAGATGATAATAAATCATTCCAGCTTCAAATTCTGTGAGAATTAAGCTAAAGATCATTAAAAACATGGTATGAGATATATCTGAAAAATGTTCAGAAGAGTTTGTGTAGAGGTAGGGGAGAAAAGAACCCATTTTAAATGAAAGAGCCACAAAAGGAAATATTTAGAGTTAGGAGTAAATATTACATATTTAGAGGATTAATTGGAGTACTCATGTTGGGAAGGAGTGGGAAATGAGATTGAGAAGTATGGTGGGGCCCTAGTGTATGAGGACTGGAACAGCCAGGCAGAACTATTAGGTTCTGGAAGAGTAGAGTTGCAAATGAAAGAAGTTATATATAAATTTGGCCACAAATGCCAAGCATATTAGAAGGGAAATGTGGAGTCAAGGAGATGAGCTCAGAAGGAAGATACTGCTTTTATGTAAGAAGAGAAAATGAGAGTCTGGACTCTACTCAGGACAAATGGAAGAGGGAAGCTAGACATGAGTGACATTTCAGAAAGAAATGCCTTATAGACTTTGGTGACTTTTGGTGGTTTTAGTTACTGGACAGAAAAAAAGAAGTCTAAGTAAAGACAAGTGGACTGAGGCTTAATAGGTAAAATGGGTAGAATAGATAAGCATAGGTAGACTGGAGAAGTAGAAAAGACTGAGTCAGGTCATAAGTTCCTCTAGGTGAGAGGAAAATGGGGCTGCAGAGTCCTCGAGCAGGCAGGCAAGAATTAGATCAGAGTTCCCCAAAGGGCATCGCCTGCAACATTCTTTTGCACAGAAACTCTATGAAAAGACTTTCCTGGTCAAATTCCTTTACAGCTAGAAATTTCTCATGGTGATTCCCAGTGAACACTTCCGTATGAAAGCTTCCAAGGGGGGCTTCCCTGGTAGTGGTTGAGAGTCTGCCTGCTAATACAGGGGACACGGGTTCGAGCCCTGGTCTGGGAGGATCCCACGTGCCGCGGAGCGACTGGGCCCGTGAGCCACAACTGCTGAGCCTGCGCATCTGGAGCCTGTGCTCCGCAACAAGAGAGGCCGCGATAGTGAGAGGCCCGCGCACCGCGATGAAGAATGGCCCCCGCTTGCCACAACCGGAGAAAGCCCTCGCACAGAAACGGGGACCCAACACAGCCAAAAATAAATAAATTAATTAATTTTAAAAAAAAGAAAAAAACGCTTCCAAGGGGTCCTAGAGAAAAGAAACTTGTTTGACTTTGTTTTCCCTAGCATATGTCTTTTGAGGCAGCATTAGTTGGAATGGGAGGTTTTGAGCCACAGCGCGTGGTTTAGAACCCTGACTCCTCTGAGTAATTTTGGGCAACGTACTTAACTGTTCTGTGCTTCAGTTTTTTTACTTTATAAAATGGGTAGAGTAATAGTCAGGACTTCCATCATCAGCCCAGATGGTTCCTTTGTGCAAATGAGAAAAACTGTCTCTTCTGGGAAAATAAAGTACCCAACCTGTACAACAGCACATGGTATCCTTGGTAAATGTACCTAGTTCATATGGTTTTTAGGATTAAATAACAACATATGTTAAGTGCTCAAGCACTGCTTGGCATGGAGTCAATCCTCAATTAGTATTACTTATTAGTTAAACATCTTAAGAACTAGTGTTTGGTGGTACATACTTTGGGAAGTGCTGGATTAAGTGCATTAATGTGAAGTGGTTCTAGATGATCATCCTTATTTGAAACTGAATTATATTCTGCTATAATTTGCTGAGTTCAGTACTGACCTCACAATTATCAAACATAACATTTGATATTATCACTCTTAAAAAGTAGAATTTCATCTATCAAGGACTTTAAACATGTCTCTAAATTTTGACCTGGTAATTCCACTCCTGGGTTGTGTCCTTAAGAGATGTACAAAGAAATCTACTGCCGATATGTTTGAAAAATTAACCAACATACACAATGAGGTAAAACTATATATAACGCTAGGAGCAAATATGTCAAAATGTGACAAGTGGTTGTTTCTGGGGTAGTGAATTTTCATAGCTGTATTTTATTATTTTAAAAATTAAAAAAATTTTTACTTTCATAACCAAGAAAAATCTTTAGAAACAAGTCTCACCAGCTCTTTGAAGCATATATACACGTTTGTCTGTCTTCATGCACGTTCTTTCCTTTCCGCACACCTGCCAGGTGCTCTCAGGATCAGAATGGGGCAACATGCTGCTTTGGGAAGGTGGCCACATCAAAGTCGAGCTGAGTCGAGCTGCAGGCAAGACTTGTCACCAGGGTCCCATTAACCAGATAATGCTGGACGAGGGTGAAGTCATCACCATCGGGTCAGATGGATGTGTTAGGGTAAGTTTTCTTTACACTTGGACAGTAGCGCCCACATCAAAACCTTGCAGATCACCCTGTGGGTTTTATCAGATTTTTATTTCTCACTAAGGTCACTTGATGAAGGAGATCAGTGGTCATTTACTCCTAGGGCCACCTCATTTTAAATAATGCTTCTCTTGTGGTAAATATTTAAATTCTAGTCAAAATTCATTTACATCTTGGCACTGAAGTTTTCTGAGGGGACCTTTTGTTATTTTGATTCTGTTGATATATCAATAGTAGCTTCGGAAAATGAATATCCATGTTAGCACAATATTTTTTTTCTTTAGATATCAATTTGTTTTTATTTTATGTATTTTTTTAACATCTTTATTGGGGTATAATTGCTTTACAATGGTGTGTTAGTTTCTGCTTTATAACAACGTGAATCAGTTATACATATACATATGT
The DNA here is from genome assembly GCF_963455315.2 of Globicephala melas. Taxonomy (NCBI): domain Eukaryota; kingdom Metazoa; phylum Chordata; class Mammalia; order Artiodactyla; family Delphinidae; genus Globicephala; species Globicephala melas. Next base: position 59,485,552 of record NC_083317.1, on the reverse strand, counting down.
TCCCATATCTCTTCCCTCTTGCGTCTCCCTCCCTCCCACCCTACCTATCCCACCCCTCCAGGCGGTCACAAAGTACCGAGCTGATCTCCCTGTGATATGCGGCTGCTTCCCACTAGCTATCTACCTTACATTTGGTAGTGTATATATGTCCATGCCTCTCTCTCGCTTTGTCACAGCTCACCCTTCCCCCTGCCCATATCCTCAAGTCCGTTCTCTAGTAGGTCTGTGTCTTTTTCCTGTCTTAACCCCAGGTTCTTCATGACATTTCTTGTCTTAAATTCCATATATATGTGTTAGCATATGGTATTTGTCTTTCTCTTTCTGACTTCCTTCACTCTGTATGACAGGCTCTAGGTCTATCCACCTCATTACAAATAGCTCAATTTCATTTCATTTTATGGCTGAGTAATATTCCATTGTATATATGTGCCACATCTTCTTTATCCATTCATCCGATGATGGGCACTTAGGTTGTTTCCATCTCTGGGCTATTGAAAATAGAGCTGCAATGAACATTTTGGTACATGACTCTTTTTGAATTATGGTTTTCTCAGGGTATATGCCCAGTAGTGAGATTGCTGGGTCATATGGTAGTTCTGTTTTTAGTTTTTTAAGGAACCTCCATACTGTTCTCCATAGTGGCTGTACCAATTCACATTCCCACCAGCAGTGCAAGAGTGTTCCCTTTTCTCCACACCCTCTCCAGCATTTATTGTTTCTAGATTTTTTGATGATGGCCATTCTGACTGGTGTGAGATGATATCTCATTGTAGTTTTGATTTGCATTTCTCTAATGATTAATGATGTTGCGCATTCTTTCATGTGTTTGTTGGAAGTCTGTATATCTTCTTTGGAGAAATGTCTATTGAGGTCTTCTGCCCATTTTTGGATTGGGTTGTTTGTTTTTTTGTTATTGAGCTGCATGAGCTGCTTGTAAATTTTGGAGATTAATCCTTTGTCAGTTGCTTCATTTACAAATATTTTCTCCCATTCTGAGGGTTGTCTTTTTGGCTTGTTTATGGTTTCCTTTGCTGTGCAAAAGCTTTGAAGTTTCATTAGGTCCCATTTGTTTATTTTTGTTTTTATTTCCATTCCTCTATGAGGTGGGTCAGAAAGGATCTTGCTGTGATTTATGTCATAGAGTGTTCTGCCTATGTTTTCCTCTAAGAGTTTGATAGTTTCTGGCCTTACATTTAGGTCTTTAATCCATTTTGAGCTTATTTTTGTGTATGGTGTTAGGGAGTGATCTAATCTCATACTTTTACATGTACCTGTCCAGTTTTCCCAGTACCACTTATTGAAGAGGCTGTCCTTTCTCCACTGTACATTCCTGCCTCCTTTATCAACGATAAGGTGACCATATGTGTGTGGGTTTATCTCTGGGCTTTCTATCCTGTTCCATTGATCTATCTTTCTGTTTTTGTGCCAGTACCATACTGTCTCGATTACTGTAGCTTTGTAGTATAGTCTGAAGTCAGGGAGCCTGATTCCTCCAGCTCCGTTTTTCTTTCTCAAGATTGCTTTGGCTATTCGGGGTCTTTTGTGTTTCCATACAAATTGTGAAATTTTTTGTTCTAGTTCTGTGAAAAATGCCAGTGGTAGTTTGATAGGGATTGCATTGAATCTGTAGGTTGCTTTGGGTAGTAGAGTCATTTTCACAATGCTGATTCTTCCAATCCAAGAACATGGTATATCTCTCCATCTATTTGTATCATCTTTAATATCTTTCATCAGTATCTTATAATTTTCTGCATACAGGTCTTTTGTATCCTTAGGTAGGTTTATTCCTAGATATTTTATTCTTTTTGTTGCAATGGTAAATGCGAGTGTTTTCTTGATTTCACTGTCAGATTTTTCATCATTAGTGTATAGGAATGCCAGAGACCTCTGTGCATTAAATTGTATCCTGCTACTTTACCAAATTCATTGATTAGCTCTAGTAGTTTTCTGGTAGCATCTTTAGGATTCTCTATGTATAGTATCATGTCATCTGCAAACAGTGACAGCTTTACTTCTTCTTTTCTGATTTGGATTCCTTTTATTTCCTTTTCTTCTCTGATTGCTGTGGCTAAAATTTCCAAAACTATGTTGAATAAGAGTGTGGAGAGTGGGCAACCTTGTCTTGTTCCTGATCTTAGTGGAAATGCTTTCAGTTTTTCACCATTGAGGATGATGTTGGCTGTGGTTTGTCATATATGGCCTTTATTATGTTGAGGAAAGTTCCCTCTATGCCTACTTTCTGTAGGATTTTTATCATAAATGGGTGTTGAATTTTGTCAAAAGCTTTCTCTGCATCTATTGAGATGATCATATGGTTTTTCTCCTTCAATTTGTTAATATGGTTTATCACATTGATAGATTTGTGTATACTGAAGAATCCTTGCATTCCTGGAATAAACCCCACTTGATCATGGTGTATGATCCTTTTAATGTGCTGTTGGATTCTGTTTGCTAGTATTTTGTTGAGGGTTTTTGCATCTATGTTCATCAGTGATATTGGCCTGTAGTTTTCTTTCTTTGTGACATCCTTGTCTGGATTTGGTATCAGGGTGATGGTGGCCTCGTAGAATGAATTTGGGAGTGTTCCTCCCTCTGCTATATTTTGGAAGAGTTTGAGAAGGATAGGTGTTAGCTCTTCTGTAAATGTTTGATAGAATTTGCTTGTGAAGCCATCTGGTCCTGGACTTTTGTTTGTTGCAAGAGTGTTAATCACAGTTTCAATTTCAGTGCTTGTGATTGGTCTGTTCATATTTTCTATTTCTTCCTGATTCAGTCTCGGCAGGTTATGCATTTCTAAGAATTTGTCCATTTCTTCCAGCTTGTCCATTTTATTGGCATAGAGTTGCTTGTAGTAATCTCTCATGATCTTTTGTATTACTGCAGTGTCTGTTGTTACTTCTCCTTTTTCATTTCTAATTCTATTGATTTGAGTCTTCTCCCTTTTTTTCTTGTTGAGTCTGGCTAATGGTTTATCTATTTTGTTTATCTTCTGAAAGAACCAGCTTTTAGTTTTATTGATCTTTGTAATTATTTTCTTTGTTTCTATTTCATTTATTTCTGCCCTGATCTTTATGATTTCTTTCCTTCTGCTAACTTTGGGATTTTTTTGTTTTTCTTTCTCTAATTGGTTTAGGTGCAAGGTTAGGTTGTTTATTCGAGACATTTCCTGTTTGTTAAGGTGTGCTTGTATTGCTATAAACTTCCCTCTTAGAACTGCTTTTGCTGCATCCCATAGGTTTTGGGTCATCGTGTCTCCATTGTCATTTGTTTCTAGGTATTTTTTTATTTCCTCTTTGATTTCTTCAGTGATTACTTCGTTATTAAGTAGTGTATTGTTTAGCCTCCATGTGTTTGTATTTTTTACAGATCTTTTCCAGTAATTGATATGTAGTCTCATAGCGTTGTGGTCAGAAAAGATACTTGATACAATTTCATTTTTCTTAAATTTACCAAGGCTTGATTTGTGACCCAAGATATGATCTATCCTGGAGAATGTTCCGTGAGCACTTGAGAAAAATGTGTATTCTGTTGTTTTTGGATGGAATGTCCTATAAATATCAATTAAGTCCATCTTGTTTAATGTATTACTTAAAGCTTGTGTTTCCTATTTATTTTCATTTTGGATGATCTGTCCATTGGTGAAAGTGGGGTGTTAAAGTCCCCTACTTTGAATGTGTTACTGTCGATTTCCCCTTTTATGGCTGTTAGTATTTGCCTTATGTATTGAGGTGCTCCTATGTTGGGTGCATAAATATTTACAATTGTTATATCTTCTTCTTGGATTGATCCCTTGATCATTATGTAGTGTCCTTCTTTGTCTCTTATAATAGTCTTTATTTTAAAATCTATTTTGTCTGATATGAGAATTGCTACTCCAGCTTTCTTTTGGTTTCCATTTGCATGGAATATCTTTTTCCATCCCCTTACTTTCAGTCTGTATGTGTCTCTAGGTCTGAATTGGGTCTCTTGTAGACAGCATATATATGGGTCTTGTTTTTGTATCCATTCAGCCAATCTATGTCTTCTGGTGGGAGCATTTAGTCCATTTACATTTAAGGTAATTATCAATATGTATGTTCCTATTCTCATTTTCTAAATTGTTTTGGGTTCGTTATTGTAGGTCTTTTCCTTCTCTTGTGTTTCTTGCCTAGAGAAGTTCCTTTAGCATTTGTTGTGAAGCTGGTTTGGTGGTGCTGAACTCTCTCAGCTTTTGCTTGTCTGTTAAAGTTTTAATTTCTCCATCAAATCTGAATGAGATCCTTGCTGGGTAGAGTAATTTTGGTTGCAGGTTTTTCTCCTTCATCACTTTAAATATGTCCTGCCAGTCCCTTCTGGCTTGCAGAGTTTCTGCTGAGAGATCAGCTGTTAACCTTATGGTGATTCCCTTGTGTGTTATTGGTTGTTTTTCCCTTGCTGCTTTTAATATGCTTTCTTTGTATTTAATTTTTGACAGTTTGATTAATATGTGTCTTGGTATATTTCTCCTTGGATTTATCCTGTATGGGACTCTCTGTGCTTCCTGGACTTAATTAACTATTTCCTTTCCCATATTAGGGAAGTTTTCAACTATAATCTCTTCAAATATTTTCTCAGTCCCTTTCTTTTTCTCTTCTTCTTCTGGAACCCCTATAATTCGAATGTTGGTGTGTTTATTGTTGTCCCAGAGGTCTCTGAGACTGTCCTCAGTTCTTTTCATTCTTTTTTCTTTATTCTGCTTTGCAGTAGTTATTTCCACTATTTTATCTTCCAAGTCACTTATCCGTTCTTCTGCCTCAGTTTTTCTGGTATTGATCCCATCTAGATAATTTTTCATTTCATTTATTGTGTTGTTCATCGTTGTTTGTTTCATCTTTAGTTCTTCTAGGTCCTTGTTAAATGTTTCTTGCATTTTGTCTATTCTATTCCACGATTTTGGATCATCTTTACTATCATTATTCTGACTTCTTTTTCAGGTAGACTGCCTATTTCCTCTTCATTTGTTAGGTCTGGTGGGTTTTTATCTTGCTCCTTCATCTGCAGTGTGTTTTTCTGTCTTCTCATTTTGCTTATCTTACTGTGTTGGGGTCTCCTTTTTGCAGGCTGCAGGTTCGTAGCTCCTGTTGTTTTTGGTGTCTGTCCCCAGTGGCTAAGGTTAGTTCAGTGGGTTGTCTAGGCTTCCTGGTGGAGCGAACTAGTGCCTGTGTTCTGGTTGATGAGGCTGGATCTTGTCTCTCTGGTGGGCAGATCCACGTCTGGTGGTGTGTTTTGGGGTGTCTGTGGACTTATTATGATTTTAGGCAGCCCCTCTGCTTATGGGTGGGATTGTGTTCTTGTTTTGCTGGCATAGGGTGTCCAGCACTGTAGCTTGCTGGTCGTTGAGTGAAGCTGGGTGCTGGCGTTGAGATGGAGATCTCTGGGAGATTTTTGCCGTTTGATATTATGTGGAGCTGGGAGGTCTCTTGTTGACCAGTGTCCTGAAGTTGGCTGTCCCACCTCAGAGGCACAGCACTGTCCTGGCTGGAGCACCAAGAGCCTTTCATCCACACTGCTCAAAATAAAAGGGAGAAAAATTAGAGAGAAAGAATTAGTAGAAGTAGGAAGAAAGAAAGAAAGGAAGGAAGGAAGAAAGGAAAGAAGGAAAGAAAGGAGGGAGGGAGGGACGGTGGGAGGAAGGAAGGAAGGAGGCAAGGAAGGAAAAGAAAGAAGGTAAAGTAAAATAAAATAAAGTAAAATGTAATAAAGTTATTAAATTAAAAAATAATTATTAAGAAAAAGAATTTTAAAAAAAACGGACGGATAGAACCTTAGGACAAATGGTGGAAGCAAAGCTATACAGACAAAATCTCATACAGAAGCATACACATACACACTCACAAAAAGAGGAAAAGGGGAAAAAATCATAAATCTTGCTCTCAAAGTCCACCTCCTCAATTTCAGATGATTCGTTGTCTATTCAGGTATTCCACAGATGCTGGGTATATCAAGTTGATTGTGGAGCTTTAATCCGCTGCTTCTGAGGCTGCTGGCAGAGATTTCCCATTCTCTTCTTTGTTCTCACAGCTCCCGGGGCTCAGCTTTGGATTTGGCCCCCCCTCTGTGTGTAGGTCGCAGGAGGGCGTCTGTTCTTCGCTCAGACAGGACGGGGTTAAAGGAGCAGCTGCTTCGGGGGCTCTGGCTCACTCAGGCCAGGGGGAGGGAGGGGCACGGAGTGCGGGGCGGGCCTGCGGTGGCAGAGGCCGGCGTGACGTTGCACCAGCCTGAGGTGCACCGTGCGTTGTCCCGGGGAAGTTGTCCCTGGATCCCGGGACCCTGGTAGTGGCGGGCTGCACAGGCTCCCTGGAAGGGGGGTGTGGATAGTGACCTGTGCTCGCACACAGGTTTCTTGGTGGCGGCAGCAGCAGCCTTAGAGTCTCATGCCTGTCTCTGGGGTCCGCGCTTTTAGCCGCGGCTCGTGCCCGTCTCTGGAGCTCCTTTAAGCAGCGCTCTTAATCCCTTCTCCTCACGCACCAGGAAACAATGAGGGAAGAAAAAGTCTCTTGCCTCTTCAGCAGCTCCAGACCTTTCCCGGACTCCTTCCCGGCCAGCCGTGGCGCACTAACCCCCTGCAGGCTGTGTTCACGCCGCCAACCCCAGTCCTCTCCCTGCGCTCCGACCAAAGCCTGAGCCTCAGCGCACAGCTCCGCCCGCCCCGGCGGGTGAGCAGACAAGCCTCTCGGGCTGGTCAGTGCCGGTCGGCACCGATCCTCTGTGCGGGAATCTCCCCGCTTTGCCCTCCGCACCCCTGTTGCTGTGCTCTCCTCCGTGGCTCCGAAGCTCCCCACCTCCGCCGCCCGCAGTCTCCGCCCGCGAAGGGGCTTCCTAGTGTGTGGAAACTTTTCCTCATTCACAGCTGCCTCCCACTGGTGCAGGTCCTGTCCCTATTCTTTTGTCTCTGTTTATTCTTTTTTCTTTTGCCCTACCCAGGTACGTGGGGAGTTTCTTGCCTTTTGGGAGGTCTGAGGTCTTCTGCCAGCGTTCAGTAGGTGTTCTGTAGGAGTTGTTCCACGTGTAGATGTATTTCTGGTGTATCTGTGGGGAGGAAGGTGATCTCCGTGTCTTATTCTTACGCCATCTTCCCCTCGTCCCATGTTAGCACAGTATTAACAGTGGACTCAGATGTCCTTCCAAAATGCCTGGTGTGAATGGGTCATTTTCTAGGGACAACGAGGCCAAACATTTGTTAGGTAATATTTTACTGAGTTTACCAATTAGAAATACAAAGGTGAGCTGATACGGTTTGCCTTTGGATGCTCCCTTCCTGGTGCTCTGTGCACTAGTGAACTCGCTTGTCCTCACCTGTGGACACTGTCCTGCCCATAGTGTGGGCTAAGCTGGGACGTTGCTTCTGCATCTCCATCCTTCTGGCTGTTGTCACACCTCTTCTCCCACCTACCCATGTGTAGGTACCCTGCTGTTGCTGGCAAACCTGCAGTCTTCTGATTTGCCTTGTGGTCCCCACAGTACGTATTTCTACTGGGGCCTTTCATAAGAAAATATTCATAAAAGGGAGTATTCTCCGGACATTCTTTAGGAAGTAGTATTATCAGAAGTAAGACTGTATTATTTTTTTTTTTACTAGTATGGTTACTCTGATACTTACTGAGCTTATGTATGGCTCCCACAATATATTAGAGACATGTCTTCCACAGTCTGTCCTCTTACCATTGGCTTTTTGAGTCATGTTAAATTTAATTTTGTTCTATTTTACTCATTGCTCTGAGAATCTTTTGTCCTTTATTATGTCATACAACATATTCACTATCCTTCCAAGGCATAGGTCACCCCCAAATATGTCAAAATACCAAGTGGAGGAAAACCTCAAGAGAAGAGAAGTTAAATACTTCACAGAAGATCCCTTCATGGACATCACTAATTTGCTTCCCCTTTCAAAGTCTGCCCTTATCTCTTCAGTCCTCTATGTTGTAAATCTCTACTTCTCACCCTTTAGGAAAAACCTACTCCAACTCCCAGGGGTTAGTCTGACCCTAGGATCTGGGACTCTCCTCCACAATGCTACTCTGTGGGACACCACCAATCCTCCCAAAGTCTGAGTTGTTGAGTCTAGGATGACGTAGCAGGATGTGGCTACAGAACCATCCAGGCTGGGCTTTGGCACTTCACAGAGGAAGTCCTTCCGAGTCTCTTCACCACATAAAGTGAAACTGTGCTCCCTCATCCTTCCCTAGTACTATTCTGGTCTCCTATCGCAAGAACAACAATCCTTATCTGAATAGTACAGTCTAAATCTATGATAAGGAAGAGAAACATTATCTCATGAAGACATTACCTACATCCATTTTTCTCTGCTTATAATGAAGATAGTGCTTGAATCATTAAGCAAGAAGGTCTGTGTCCCCTCTCCAGGAGCCCACGAATCTAATGTAAGACGAGGCTCGTCATGATGTCTCAGTGGATGACTGAACCATTTATTCCTTGCAGCCGCTATATATGCAGTAAGGCCTGACAGAAACCTTGAAATAAAGTTTACTTTGGGCAAATTAGAATTCTTATTCAGGTCTGTATTTTCTCACTAATCTCCATAAATACAAAGGAAATTATAATAATTCATTATTCCCATTTCAGAGCAAAATCCCAGGGTTAGATTTTGTCTGGTGTTTTAATTTATACCTACTCATTATTTTCCTGAAACAAGAAGAAATGACTTTTGAAAAAAAATGGGGCCTTTTCTGGCTTATAAAATATACATTCAGAAACTGCTGATTGATTAAAGTATTTTCTTATTTTTTAAGATATGGGATTTTGAGACAATAGACACTGCTGATACTATAGACGAGACTGGATTGTTAGAGATAGAGCCCATTAATGAACTTCAAGTAGACAAGAATGTCAGACTCTTCTCTATGATAAAAATGAATGAAATTGGAAATAACTTTTGGTTGTCTCAGGTAAGATGCATTCTTCTCTCTTTGCTCTTTAAAGTTATCTGGACATTGGGACTTCCCTGGCGGTCCAGTGGTTAAGACTTTGCCTTCCAATGCAGGGGGTGCAGGTTTGATCCCTGGTTGGGGAGCTAAGATACCACATACCTCATGGCCAAAAAACCAAAACATAAAACAGAAGCAATACTGTAACAAATTCAATAAAGGCTTTAAAAAAATACATTAAAAAAAGTTATCTGGGGCTTCCCTGGTGGCGCAGTGGTTGAGAGTCTGCCTGCCGATGCAGGGGACACGGGTTCGTGCCCCGGTCCGGGAGGATCCCATGTGCTGCGGAGCGGCTGGACCCGTGAGCCATGGCCGCTGGGCCTGCGCGTCCGGAGCCTGTGCTCCGCATGGGAGAGGCCGCAACAGTGAGAGGCCTGCGTACCGCAAAAAAAAAAAAAAAAAAAGTTATTTGGACATAAAATTAAAATAGTAGTATAATTTATGGTCACTGTAAATCCATTGTACTATTAAGACTACTGTTGATACTACAATGAAGAGTTCCATAAATTTTGATATTTAATTGACTTGTATTTTATACACAGAAAACAAATTAGCATTTTTATTATGTTAAGTTGACTATAAGTTTTATGAGATTGCTTCATTTATTGTGTCGTTGTGTTCTAAGATGCATGAAAGTTGCTATTGTTTAATTTCAATCACACTTTAAAATATGTGTAAGTTTTTGGTATGTTTTGTCCTTTAACTAAATCATAAAAAAAATTCCTTTAATTTGATAAAAGTCTAAAACGATGAACAAAATACTATTAGGTATTTAATTTTTTAGGATTCCAATGGAGCCATATGGAAGCTTGACCTTAGCTTTTCAAATATTGTAAGTTGCCTATTTTTCTTTTTTTCTAATTCTCATAGTAAAGACCTTTGTTGTTATTCTTTAAAAGATACTCTTTTTCCATATTTGATCATTGTTGTCATCAAAAACTTGCTCAACATATTCAAAGAATTCATACTGTCTCTGTCTCTTTCTCTCGTTATGACTTTACATAAAAAAGGATCTATCTCATAACAGAATTTACAAGAAAAGTGGCAATGACAGTGCCTAACATTATACAGTGCTTTACAGGTTTCATAAACATATGGCATTTTAATGTCTATTATCTCATATAATCCTCACAACTACTCTGTTTTGTAGACAGGCAGTTGCCATCATCTCATTTTACTGATGAAGAAATGGAAACCGGCATTTGAAGTGACTTGTGCCAAATCACACAGCCATCAACTGCATCATCTGTCTCTCCTAATTCCAAACTTCAGCGCCCTTTCTATCTTACTATGCCTTTTCTTATTTCTGTTCAGATAAAGTCACACATGATACAGGGTTCTAATTGCATTTCTTTAAACTTGGCCTTAGTTCTGTGTTAACCTATCTTTGAGCTCTAATAGGATCTTTTTACCTATCTTTGAGCTCTAATAGGATCTTTTTACCTATCTTTGAGCTCTAATAGGATCTTTTTTTTGCTATCAGACCCAAGATCCAGAATGCCTTTTCTCCTTCCATTCTGGAGCCATTGAAGCCTTGGCCGTCTCTCCTCTCACTTATCTCATGGCCACTACTGGCTTGGACTGTAAGTAGGAACTCATATCTGGACCTTTGTGTTTTGTTTTCAATTCATTTTTTAATGTGTTTGATTAAAGTATTTGAGAATTTTTCCAAAAGGGAAGCTTCTTGATGCAAGTGAGGTGAGTTTCAGGAGAGGGGAAAGGGCCCAAAATATGGCAACCATGGTTATTGCGAGAGATTAAAATAAAGACACATCAGTAAGTTACTCGTGAAAATACCATTCATCTTGGTGTTATCCACATTCATGCTTTTCCTTTTCTTTCCATCTCCTTTCTTCCTCTTGACTTACAGTGAATCTATGTGGACTGTGCAAGGTGAAATTGATCCACTAGTCAGTCATCAGTTGTTTCTTTACTACAGTCATCCCTTGGTATCTGTGTAGGGATTTGTTCCAGGACTCCACTGATACCAAAATCCACAGATGCTCAAGTCCCTTATATAAAATGGCATAGCATATATATATATATATATAAAATGGCATATAAACATTATTCATGTTTATAAATTACCTGATTGAGGGTATACATGTAAAGTTTTAACTAAAGAAAGTTCCATTAGATTATCAGTTGATATAATTTTTATGATGTTTCTTGTTTAGTGCTTAAATGTGAAGTGAGCTAAAGTTATTAAAGATATTTATATATATATATAAATGTTTCTTTTAAAACTGTCTTTCTGTAGGCTCTGTTAGACTCTATGATTTTGCTAGCAAAACTCCTTTGGTTCAGATGAAATTCAAACAAGGAGGTACTGCCCTTGCTTGGGTACCACGACGGGTAAGCTTATTGTTATAATGAATTTCTACTAGAATCTATTTGTAAATATGGTATATTAGTGCTATTTCTTAGAAACACAGATATTTTATGACTCTGGATTTTAGAGAAGAACAAAAATTTTAGTTCACTCAGAATGTGATAGAAATCATATCATGACTTTGCTATTGTGCTTTTGGTTCTGTTTTAATGAAAATCTATTGTTATGCCACCTAAAGTTTAGAAATAGTTCCATGTTAAAAAGTAATTACCTGATGGGCTTCCCTGGTGGCGCAGTGGTTGGGAGTCCACCTGCCAATGCAGGGGACACGGGTTCGTGTCCCGGTCCGGGAAGATCCCACATGCCGCGGAGCGGCTGGGCCCATGAGCCATGGCCACTGAGCTTGTGGGTCCGGAGCCTGTGCTCCGCAACGGGAGAGGCCAGAACGGTGAGAGACCTGCGTATCGCAAAAAAAAAAAAAAAAAGTAATTACCTGACAGAACTTTGTGTATCTGTCCTTTGCCTGACTCTGATTCATTCATTCTTTATATTTCCAGCATGTCTGTAACGTGCCAGTCCTGATTCTGGGAATATAGCAATGAACAAAAAGAAAAGAAATATTTGCCCTCATGAATCTCCCACTAGAGTGGGAGACAGGAGGCAGAGACAGACAAAAAACAAAATAAATAAATTTATGTGCTATGTTAGATAATGATAAGAGCTATGGAAAAACTTAGAGATCATTGTTCTAGTTGTCTATTGCTGTGTAATAAACTACCCCAAATGTAGTGGCATAAAACGGCAATCATCTTATTTTGCTCAGTCTCTGGTTTGGGAATTCGGACAGGTGACAACAAGGATGGATTATCTCTGCTTCACAGTATCTGGGGCCTCAGTAGGGGAGATTTGAATGGTTGGGGCCTAGAGTCATCTGAAGGCTTCTTTGTTACAGGTCTGGCACCTGGGTTGAAGGTTAAGCTAAGCTGGGATGTCAACAGCAGTGCTTACCTGAAGCCCATGCCACATGGAGAGGTCATTATCACAGCATGGTGGCCTCAGGGCAGTCACACACTTCTTTATGGCAGCTCAGGGCTCCAAGATATAGTGTTCCAGCAAATAAGGCAGAAGCTGCTGTCCTTTTATGACCTGGCCTTGGAAGTCACATAATGTCACTTGTACCATACTCAGTTGGGTGAAGCAGTCATAAGCCCCCCCGCTCCCAGATTCAAGGAGGGAGGGACTTAAACCCCACCTCTCCATGAGAGGCATAGCAAAAAATTTGCAGCCAAGTTTTTAAAGTGTCATGGGAATATTTGGGGAATATTTTATCCTTATTGTTTTGGGTTGAAGTCAAAGAGAAAATGTTCCAGGCCCAAAGTAGATGTGGAGGTGGCTGGAATGGAGGGGAATTTCATGATGGGATCAAGACCAGAAGGAGAACTCAGGCCAGGGAATAGAAGCAGAACAATGATGAGGCTGGATTAAGTAGAAATGACAGAGTATTTAGATTACCAAACACGGATCACTCTTTATCCTAATCTATTTACACTCTTACCTAAATTCTTTAAAATACAGCCTATGTAATTGAATCATTTTTTCAGATGCTTGGGCAATGTCCATAGAATGTTTTCTTTTTAGCCTTATATCCACGTACTGATCATATGGACATTATGCTTGAATTGCCCCTTCCTCATACCCTCTTGCCTTTCTGGAAAACTGCACATCATTGTTTACAATTTAGCCCAGGTCAGATATCATCTCCTCTGCATAGCCCTCCATGACCCCACCTTCAAGTAGAGCTGCGTACTTCTTCCTTTGCGGTTTTTGTTTAAGGACTGTGTATATACCTCTTTTATAGCACTTATCACAGTGTACTAAGATGACTTGCTTTATTGACTGTCTTTCCCACCAGACTGTTTGTTCTTCATGGCGACACCATATCTTATTCATCTTTGTACTTCCAGTGCCTCTACGGTTACTGGTACATTTAGACACTTAGTAAATGTTTGCATAAACATTCAGTTGGAATTGAATGGAATATAGTTTTCTTATTCCCAAGGTTTTCATAATTGCCTGGCTTCAGGGATGATCAATCTGCTCTAAAGAATACCAAGGCTCTTGCCCTTCTCCTGAATGCCTTCTGAGATAGCAGATGTAGTACATTAAGACATTGCTAGATTTATATCTCTGGCCCAGACTTCTCCTCTAAGCTGCAGACTAGGTCAGCTTTCTTTGCTGTGTGCTCTCAGAATGTTTATTTCCTTTTACTTATTTCAGTTCATAATTCCATATTCATTTGTGCGGTTGATTAATGTCTGTCCTCCCGCTCGACCATACATTTGTGAAAACAGGGGTTGAGACTGTTTATGCTCACACTTGGGTTGCTGGTGATGGGTGCCTGGCACATAGTAGACAGACGCTCCACCAACTTTTGCTCATTGAATGCTTGGATTGTCATTGTTTACCTGTCTCATGGTCTGCAGTGATAAGGAACTGTCATAGAAGAGATGGAGGTTACCAGAAAGTAGTATAAGGAATTATTGATTAGCATTTATTTTAGTTAATTATTTAGTTAAATAATTTAAGTCTAAATAAAATACAGAAATCTGTTATGTAGTACAGCTTTCTTAATCAACTAATTTCAGAAACCTTGCATTTCTTTTTTGTCCAAGGTAAGCAACAGTGGAGCACAGATTATTGCAGGATTTGAAGATGGCGTTGTTCGAATTCTTGAACTTTATGATCCAGAAGGGCTCACAAGTTTTGTGGGACGGAAGAGAGTTTCAGATGCAGATATTTGTTTGAAACAGGTTTTCAAACCTCATACTTCTCCTGTCACTGCTTTAGCTTATGATCGTGATGGAGAAGTTCTAGCCACAGGGGTAAGTAGTAGATTTCCTTGTGTTTCCTGTTGAATTTTCCTGGTTAACCCTGCCTTGTTAGTCTTCCTACTTAATGATGCCTTATTTGCTTATATTCCTTTCTGAGAATATATCCCTATTTTGTTTTCTTTGTATTCAGATTCTTTCAGTATAGTCTGTGCATGACATTTAAAAATATTCTTACAAATTGAGTTGTAATGCTTATTTTAAATGAACAGAAATGTTCAACTGGGAATCATGCAACATGTTTTATGTATAATGAACGTTTTATAACCTAGGTATGTTCTTATGTGGAATTGGCCTAAATGAAGAGAATAAACATGTAAATGCTTTATGCATAAATAGGTGAGCGTATGCATTGTGGAATTTTTTGTGAATCTTATATACAGGTATGGTGAGCATCTTTTCAGAAACACATACAAGAAAACATGGTTTGTCAAGTGTTCTCATGGGGAAAATGAAGCAAATATTTGAAACAAGAATGTTCCCAGAATAACCTGGGGAAATATGATCATTGTAGGTATACGTATACAGTGGGTGTAATATAGCTGTTAAATGCTTCTTTGTACTGTATGCAATATGTTTCATAATAATATATATTTCGGTATCTCTCTTTTTCTTAGAGTAAAGATCAAACTGTCTTCTTCTTTGAAGTGGAAAGGGGTTATAAGCCAATCGGTTATATTACTACTCCTGGACCTGTTTGCCAGTTAACCTGGTCTACAGCCTCTCATGTAAGTAGTTATTTGTCTTCGTGTTTAAGTCTCAGTTACTACGTAGTGAAGTGATCTGGTAGATAGAGAATAGTGGGTGGAATTATTAGCTCCACTCCTGGGTCCCGCTGTGAGGGGCCAGGGAAGCTGCTCAGCTTTACTAGTGGAGCATTACCCAGGAGCTTCAAGCCCTTCCCATTACCTCCTCCTTCTTCCATAATCTAATTATTGTATCAGACTTTGCTTCAACAATGGAGACTTCAGCCCAAAACACAACATGTCAGAATGTGTTGGGTGTACTTGTCCTCATGTTTAATCTCTTTACTTCCCTTCTGCTCCCATTCCAGCTCCATTTTCTCTTCTAATCTTCCGTTGCCTCTTTTCTAATAACAATTGGGGATTCAGTATTGATTACTAATCTTATTTAATGCCCCTAATTTCCCTAATTTTGAGCATAGGATAATACAGTCACCTGAATATTGATTGAATGTCTAAACCAGGTACTTGTACTAGGGTTCCAGCATAATAATAATGCTGATGAACTGTGTAGAGGTACTGTCAGGATTTTGGAGGTGGGGGGTAACATCTGTAATCTATTTTAAGCTCTTCTAAAGAAAATGGCTATAAAAATATAGTAGTACCTAGAAAAAATATTTTTTTAATTAACAAATACTCATTGTTTTCATCTTTGCTAGGCCCTGGCAATGGATTCAATAAGCAGTATATAACAGTATCTTCTGAAGGAGAAAAAAAAATACACATGTTTAAGAAGTTATATTGATCTGTGATAGAATTATTTAAGATTTCACAAGGGAATGGGTGACTAAATTATCAGTGATATCAGTGGTATAGACAATACGTGCTGTGAATATAGAGCATGTATATCAAGAAAGGGAATATCAAGAAAGGGAGAAGTTAACACATGATGTGAGTTAGTTGAGAGGAGGAGAGTGCAAGTTGTGTAGGCGAAGGAAAGAGAGCTGCAAAGGATGCTCTGTGTTAAAGCATGAGCTATTGTATCACAACATATAATATTTTGTGCATCCTTCAATCATTTCCCTATATAACAAAGTTTTAAAAAACCCAGCATTTTTCAGGGGTTGGAAACGATGGGTGAGAAGGGGGTGGGTGTGACTATAAGGGGCAGCTTGAGGGAGATCTTTGTAGTGGTGGGATAGTTTATGTTTTGATTGTGGATGGTTGCATGAATCTGCACATGTGATAAAATGACACAGGACTATACACGCATTCTATATTAATGTTGATTTCCTAGTTTTGATATTGTTGCAGAAGAAGTAACCAGTGGGAGAAACTGGGCAAAAGGTATAAACCTCTTTGTACTATCTTTGCAGCTTCCTATGTATTAATAGTTACTTCAAAATAAGAAACTAAAACGAAAATTAAGGCAGAAAAGACACACACCCCCAAAAAAACAATTCAAAAGTCATTTCAGGCAGTGGTGCCAATCAGCAATTATATATCTAGTATTATTTGGGAATTACTAATGTAAGTTACTCTCATCTCACAATATATACATGCACCAAATCATCACGTTACGCACCTTAAACTTACACAATGTTATGTCAGTTATATTACAATGAAGCTGAGGGAAAAAAGTAAATTAACATGTGTAACTGATACTGCACACTTCAGTTGTCCAAATAGCAATAGCTGTTAGCCCCTACCAGCTCACTGGTCAGACCTCCTACCTTTCTGAATGCATTAAGCTTCTGCTTTTTGGTTTATTTTGGTTTCCAATAAAGCTGCATCACACACAGAACCATTCCATCTGCAGTGGTCACTACCATGATCACTTAGGCAGCAGTGTGGAGAAGTTACAAGGGAGCCAAATGAGAGGCAGGTAGATCTATTGGACAGCTGTGTTCCAGAGAAGATGTGACCAAAGTGTGAAAGACCGTGTGGATAAGAGATAGGTAGAATTGACTGAACTTGGTGATCTTCTGAATTTCTGGGGGTGATTTTGATGTGTCTAAATGAAATTCATTAGAGTTTTTCTAAGACATGTTTTTTTTCCTCCTGCATTTTTCTGAGAACACCATTCTCCCTGTTACCTAAACCAGAAAATCTTTAGAGCCATCTCTTCCCTACCTCTAACCACCCTGCTTTGGTGGTTCACCAAGCCCCCCCATTGGTTATGCACCCTAAACATCTGTTAAATCTGTCTCTTCCTCTATGTTGTCTTGTTCCTCTTTGTTTCATGCATTAAGCTTTGAACTTGATCTTCTCTGCCTAAAATGACCTCCTTCTTGTCATCCTAGCACACATCAACTCACTATATTTTAACACACACACAGTTTACTAATATTTTATTAAGGATTTTTGCATCTACATTCATAACAGAGTGATAATTTCCCCCTTTTGTAATGTCCTTGCCAGGTTTGGAATCAAGGTATTTCTGTCCTCTTTTTTTTTTTTTTAAAAAATAGTCTTTTCTATTCTCTGGACCTGATTTGTTGTTTGTAGGAGGATTTTTAATAATGGATAGAATTTCTTCAGTAGATGTCTTCTTTTAGCAGTTTATAGTTCTATAACTTCCAACTCACAATTTTATACCCAGTGGTGGTATCTTTCAAAAATGAAAGTAAGTAAACAATAATGTGACTTTTTGGATGAAATGAGCAACTCCTGTTCTCATGCAGCTTAGGGTTGTGCAAATGTTTTAAAGGCAAAGGCCCAGCAGAATGTCAGGCTCCCTTTTCTGCATTTCCCTTTTCTCTGGTATCATGTGCCATCAGGTCCTAACTTTCTTGTCGCTTTGAACTTCAGCTAGTGTCTATTCATCTCTGAGAGAATGCCTAAAACTTTAGAACACTGCATTCTGTTTGGCTTCTAGGTCCCATGCAGTAAGTTGACCAATGCCCTTAGGAGAAAGAAGTGCAGAGAATGCCCAGCTCACCTCACCTAGCTTCCCTTCTCCTGCTATCTTGGCTCTTAGAGCTGTGGCTGTACTGGTTTCTCTGTATTGTCTTGAACTAGCCGGTTTAGCAAAGTTTTCATGTGTCATTGAATTCAGTTTGCTAACATTAGTATTTTTCATCTATGTTTATAAAAAAGATTTGGATAATATTTTCTGTCTTCATAGTTCATCATCAAGTTTGTTATTAAGGTTTTTTTCATCTCCTAAGATGAGTTGTAAACTATTCTCTCTCTCTATTCTCTTGAAGAATTTGTAATATATTAGAATTTTGAGTTTTTGGCAGACTTGGTAGTAGAGCCATCAGAGCATAGGGGTTTTTTTTTTGAGGTGCTTTAAAAAAATTAATTCAATGCCTTTAATGATTATAATTCTTCTTTTTAAATTTTAAAGTATAATTGACATAAATAAGTCTCAGATATGCGACATGATTTGATAATTGTATACATTGAGAACTGATCACCACAATAAGTCTAGTTAACATCTATTACTATACATGAGAACTTTTGAGATCTACTCTGAGCAACATTCAAATATGCAGTACAGTATTATTAACTATAGTCATCATGCTGTACATTACATTCCCATGACTTATTTTATCACTGGAAATTTGTACATTTTGAACCCCTCCATTTTATCATTACCCAACCCCTGCCTCTGGCAACCACCAGTCTGTTTACTGTGCCTAATGTTTTTTTCTTTTTTAAAGATTCCACATACAATTGATATCATGCAATATTTGTCTTTCTTTTCCTGACTTATTTCACTTAGCATAATGTCCTCAAGGTCCATCCATATTGTTGCAAATGATAAGATTTCATTCTTTTTTATGGCTGAATAATATTCCATTGTGTACATATAATCACAATGGAATATTTTCTTTATCCATTCACCCTTCAATGGACACATAGTTTCCATATCTTGGCTATTGTAAAGAATATTGTGATAAACTTGAGGGTGCATGTATCTTTTCCAGTTAATGTTTTCATCTCAGATAAATACCCTGAAGTGGGATTGCTGGATCATGTGGTAGTTCTATTTTTAAGTTTTTGAAGAATCTCCACAATGTTTTCCATAGTGGCTGTACTGATTTATGTTCTCACCAACAGTGCACAAGGGTTCCCTTTTCTCTACATCTTAGCCAACATTTCTTGTCTTTTTGATAATAGCTATTCTAACAGGTGTGAGGTGATATCTCATTGTGGTTTTGATTTGCAGTTCCCTGATGATTAGTGATGTTGAGCATATCTTCATGTACTTGTTGTCTGTCTCTATGTCTTCTTTGGAAAAATGTCTGTTCAGATCTTCTGCCCCCTTTATAATTGGATTCTTTGTGCTTTTTTTTGCTAATGAGTTGTATGAGTTCTTTATGTATTTTGGATATTAATCCCTATTCAGATAGATTATTTGCAAATATTTTTGCTTATTCATAAGGTTGCCTTTCATTTTGTTGAGTTCTTTGCTGTGCAAAAGCTTTTTTAGTTTGGTGTAGTCTCACTTTGTTTTATTTTTGTTTTTGCTTTTGTTGCCTTTGCTTTTGGTGTCAGATCCAAAAACTCATCACAAAGGACCAATGACAAGGTAAAGGAACTTACTGCCTATGTTTTCTGTAAGGAGTTTTATGGTTTCAGGTCTTACGTTCAAGTCTTTAATTTGTTTTGAGTTAATTTTTGTGCACGGTATAAGATAGTAGTCCAGTTTCATCCTTTTGCGTGTGGCTGTCCAGTTTAACCAGCACAATTTATTGAAGAGACTGTCTTAACCCCCTTGTGTAGTCTTGGCTCCTTTGTCATAAGTTAATTTACCATATATACGTGGATTTATTTTTGGGTTCTCTATTCTGTTCCATTGATCTCTATGACTGTTTTTATGCCAATACCATATTGTTTTAATTACTATAGCTTTGCAGTATAGTTTGAAATCAGGTAGTGTGATGCCTCCAGCTTTGACTTCTTTCTCAAGATTGTTTTGGCTATTCAGGGTCTCTTGTGGTTCCAATCAGATGTATTCTTCTTGATTTAATTTTGGTAAGTACATTTTTCCCCCCTAGGGAACTTGTTTATTTCCTTTGAATTTTCAATTTTTTTGTCTGTAATTTTCATAATATTCTTAATGTCACAGGATCTGTAATGATGTTTCCTTTTCAGTTTTTTATACTGGTCATTTTTTTCCCTTCCTCTTGCTTAATCTTCCTAGATGTTTGTCAATTAGTGTTTTCAAGGAACTTTTCACTTTATTGATTTTATTTTATTAAGTTATATTCTTTTATTACAATCCTACATTTACTGTCTTAAGGTTTATTTTCTTGTTTTCTAATTTCATGAAACGGATATTTATATTTTATTATTCTTCTTTATATGTATCTTTATGTGTACCTTATAAAGCTATAGGCTTTAATGTATCCCACAAGTTTTGATAATGTAGTATTTTTATTATCATCCAGTTGAAAATATTTTCTCAGTTTCATTTTGATTTCCTTTACCTATGGACTATTAAAAAGTATTGATATTTTATTGTTTATTTATTTTTAATCTTTTTTTTTTTTTTGGCTGTATTGGGTCTTCATTGCTGTGCACAGGGTTTCTCTAGTTGCGGTGAGTGGGGGCTACTCTTTGTTGTGGTGCACAGGCTTCTCATTGCAGTGGCTTCTCTTGTTGTGGAGCATGGGCTCTAGGTACGCGGGCTCAGTAGTTGCAGCACATGGACCCTAGAGTTCATGGGTTTCAGTAGTTGTGGTGCATGGGCTTAGTACTTGCAGCGTGTGGGCTGTAGGGTGCACAGGCTTTAGTAGTTGTGGCTCATGGGCTCTAGAGCACAGGCTCAGTAGTTGTGGCACACAGGCTTAGTTCTCTGCGACATGTGGGATCTTCCTGGACCAGGGATTGAACCTGTGTCCCCTACATTGGCAGGGAAATTCTTGACCACTGCACCACAGGGAAATCCTTTATTTTTATTATTTAATCTTTATTTTTATTGAAGTATAGTTGATTTACAATATTAGTTTCAGGTGTACAATATAGTGATTCAGTATTTTTATAGATTATACTCCACTTGAATTGATTATAAAATATTGGCTATATTCCCTATGCTGTACAATATATTCGTGTGGCTTGTTTATTTTATACATAGTAGTTTGTACCTCTTAATCCCCTACCTGTACCTTGTCCTCCATCTCCACTGGTAACCACTAGTTTGTTCTCTATATCTGTGAGTCTGTTTCTGTTTTGTTATATTCACTAGTTTGTTTCATTCACATATAAGTGATAACATACAGTATTTGTCTTTGTCTGACTTATTTCACTAAGCATGATACCGTTCAGGTCCATCCATGTTGTTGCAAATGCAAAATTTCATTCTTTTTTATGGCTGAGTAACTACATCTTCTTTATCCATTCATTTGTTGATGAACAGTTAGATTGTTTCCATGTCTTAGCTGTTGTAAATAATGCTGCTATGAACATTGGGGTGCATGTATCTTTTCAAATGAGTGTTTTTGGGTTTTGTTTTGTTGGGGATATATACCCAGAAGTAGAATTGCCAGATCATATGGTAGTAATATTTTTAGCTTTTTTAGTAACCTTCATACTGTTTTTTTACAGTAGCTTCATCAATTTACATTCCCACTGACAGTGTACCAGGGTTCCCTTTTCTCCACATCCTCCCCAACACTTATTAATTATGGTCTTTGGGTTGATAGCCATTCTGGCAGTTGTGGGATGATATCTCATTGTGGGCTTTGATTTGCAATTCCCTGATGGTAGTGATGTTGAGCATGTTTTCATATGCCTGTTGACCATCTGTATGTCTTCTTTTAAAAAAAATGTCTATTCAGGTCTTCTGACCATTTTTAAAATTGTTTGTTTGGATATCAAGTTGTATGAGCTGTTTATATATTTTGGATATTAACCCCTTATGGGTCATGTCATTTGCCAATATTTTCTCTTGTTTAGTAGGTTGTCCTTTTGTCAGTGGTTTATTTTGCTGTGCAAAAGATTAAGTTTAATTAGGTCCCATTTGTTTATTTTTGCTTTTGTTTCCTTTGTTTTAGGGAACAGATCCAAAAAAATTTTGTATGGTTTTGGTCAAAGAGTGTTCTGCCTATGTGTTCTTCTAGGAGTGTAATGGTTTCTGGTCTTACATTTAGCTCTATAATCCGTTTTGTGTTTATTTTTTGTATATGGTGTGAGAAAATGTTCTAGTTTCATTCTCTAACATATAGCTGTCCAGTTTTCCCAGCATCATTTATTGAAGGGACTACTTTCCCTATTGTATATTCTTGCCTCTTGTTGTAGATTAATTTTGCCCATAAGTGTGTGGTTTATTTCTGGACTCTCTATTCTGTTCCATTGATCTATTTGTCTGTTTTTATGCCAGTACCGTACTGTTTTGATTACTGTAGCTTTGTAGTATAGTCTGAAATCATGGCATGTGATACCTCCAGCTTTGTTCTCTTTTTTCAAGATTGCTTTGGTTATTCAGTGTCTTTTATAGTTCCATATAAATTTTAGGGTTATTTGTTTTATTTCTGTGAAAAATGCCATCAGTATTTTAATGGGCATTGCATTAAATTTGTAGATTGCCTTAGGTAGTATGGTCATTTTAACAATATTCTTCCAATTCATGAACATGAGGTATTTTTCCATTTCTTTGTATCTTCAACTTCATCAATGTCTTATAGTTTTCAAAGTATAGATCTCCTACCTCCTTGGTTAAGTTTATTCCTAGGTATTTTATTCTTTTTCATGTGGTTTTAAAAAGGACTGTTTTCTTACTTTTTCTTTTTGGTAGTTCATTATTAGTATATAGAAAAGCAACAAATTTCTGTATATTAATCTTTTTTTGCCTTTTTTATTTCTGTTTATTGTAAAGTTTATTTATTTTTACAATTGCTTCAATTTCAACATTTGCAAGGACAACCACAGAAACAAACTTTTTATCAAATTTGTTGTCATATCCTAGTATATGCCTAAATTCTTAGAAAATGTCATTTTATATTTGCAAACATTCACTCCGCTTAAGCATACTTTGGGGTGATTGGTATGTTCGTACATGTAAAATAGATTCTAGGTAATCAAGAACTAAAGCATCAGACGATCAGGAACAAAAGTTTGCAAATTAACCTTGAATAAGATGTTTATAAATGAATATTTTATCAGTCTGGCATTCTGCTATAACAGAATACCATATACTAGGTGCCTTAAACAACAAACATTTACTTCTCACTGTTCTGGAGGCTGGAAGTCTGAGATCAGCCTCATGGTCAGCATGCTCAGATGCCAGCATAGTCAGATTCATAGTGAGGGCCTTCTACCTGCTTTCCAGATCACTGCCTTCTTGCTGATTCCTCACATGGAGAGAGAGCGAGCTCTGGTCTCTTCATCTTACAAAAGTACTAGCCCCATAATGGGGGCTCCACCCTAAGGACTTCATCTAAATCTAATTACCTCCCAAAGCCCCCACCCCCACATAGGGTTTCAACATATGGATTTTGGAGGAACCCAAATATTTAGTCCATAGTAAGTGGCAAGCAGTTATTCCCTAAAAATATTTGATTTCAGGAAGTGTATTTTACTGAAGATCATTTAGGATATGTTGTTAGTATCTAAAATATTTGGGATACATTATCTAACCTTTCAATATTAGCATCCAACTTGTATCATTTCTTGAATAAGACAAGGATAGACTGATTTTTTCAAGTTTTGAGAGAGATTAATGAATCAAAAAGAATGACAAGATTAATAGTTGCTATATTCTTAAAGTTATGAGAATTAAAATATTCAGTATTTTTCATCATGGGGAGAGTATGTTTACTAATTATCAAATTGGAAAATTGAAATGATACACTTCAGTTCATCCCCAAAATGCAATATTACTCAAGTGATAAAAGCTTAATAAATGTATTTTTGAGTGCAGTACTTGAAAATTTGAAAAAAATGCTCTCCACAATGAAGGGGCTTTGATTTAGCTAGTTCTTATTGGTAGTTTTTCCAATGTTAGTAACTTTGTCATATAGAGTAATTACAGAGTATAACCAGTGGGTGACTATTACATTAACTATGATTTGTCAATTGAATCTGTTAATTTAATAAGGAGTAAATGTCTAGGTCTTAACAATAACAGTGGAGTTCTTCGTAGTACTTCACAAATACCCAGCCAACCCTTGTCAATTAATTTGTTTAGTGGAATTTAGATGACCTTCATAAAATATCCTCTTGATTTATCTAGTCACGTTGTAAATAAAAAGATTAATCAAGGTGTAATACAAAAGAAAATGAGTTTCCTTTTATAGAATTTCACTTGATTAGAAAAAGAAATCTATAAAATGTGGTAGAGAAGTATTAAAGCTCCTTATTCGTATAGGGCATATATTCTGCTGCTTTGATTCATTTTGGGGATGAAGTCTATAAATAAATGTATATGTAAGAAAACCACAGCATTTTCTCTTTAGATGATTCTGAAGTTTTCTAGTTACCTAGCAAAAATGGCATGGCATGCATATATATGTATATATGCATATATGTGTATATACATAATATATATGTCATGTTTCTGTATACATATATGCATACTGTACATAAATATCAGTCTTCAAAATTTAAATAAATTTACTGGTTGTTGACATACAGCTTTTCATGAAGGAATTTTGTAAGACAGATTAAAGACAGGAAGAATAGAAACTGCAAAACAGTGCCTCTCTTACATCTTTCATCTCTAAAACATAAACTACATTCAGTCATCAAGGATACAGACCTTCATGAAGGATAGAGAAGTATAATGAAATTGAATTTTCAGGTATTTTAGAATTAACAATGTGATGAGAGTGACTTACTGTGATACACATGATGGATGAAAAATATCTGGTTGAGTTATTACAATTACAACGATGATTTTGTCATTTTATCACAAAAAATAACCCAACATCTTCCACTTGAATAAGATTACTTAAGAATGTGTGCATAGAACATACAATTGGGTAAGGGTCTGCATTAGCTCATGGAGTACTAGGTGGCTCAATTCAACCTTTTCATGAGGATAAATAAAAGGTTTGACAGAATAACCAAGGCATCTTATTGGTGGTGTGAGATGTAGCACAAACACTGGGAAAACTTCAAGTACCGAAAACTGATTCTGCTAAGAGGGCAGGTATATTCTGATCAAAAGGAAAAAAAGGAAAGAAAGAAAAAAAACAGAGCCTCAAAAATTGGCTATCTTTTTTTTTTTTTTTTTTGCGGTACGTGGGCCTCTCATTGTCATAGCCTCTCCCGTTGCAGAGCACAGGCTCCGGGCGTGCAGGCTCAGCGGCTCTGCGGCATGTGGGACCCATGCAGACCGGGGCACGAACCCGTGTCCCCTGCATCGGCAGACGGACTCTCTCAACCACTGCACCACCAGGGAAGCCCCAAAATTGGCTATCTTTTTGATGTCCTCCTTAGTCTATGGAGACTCATGTTCAAGATGAGGGCATAGCAAAGGAAGAAATTATGACAAACCTTCACTAACTTAAGCTTTTTTTTTTTTTCTTTTAAGGTTTAAACAAGGAACCAGCTAAAGGATCCATTCTAATTCACTATTTTTTTCTAACTCTCCCTCCATCCATCTCCCTCTCCTCCTTGGCAACCACTAACTAAAGCTTATATCCCCCAAAACTATGTACTAAGATAAAGATGAACCATAAGTTAAATAGCTCTAAAATGCACACTTATGGCCCTGTGTTGGATCACCCAAGTGATTTGGAAATCTTCAAATATGAAAATTGGAATAATGTAGTTCTAGACTAATAGAAACCCCAGAAGACCTCAGGAGAAAGAAACTCTTTCCTCCTCTACAGGGGAAAAATATTCTAACATCAAGTAAAGAAAGGTTGATTGAAAATTCCAATAAATTGTTTCTCTAACATTATTTCCAATGTCTGGATGCTTGAAGGGAATAAGCTGATGAAGCCATGTAGAGACACGTGACCTTGATTTATATTTTTGGGTATCTATGAGTGAAGATATTCCTTGGATAAGGAATGTTGTTGCTACCATTGGCTGTATCAGGAAGACAGACAATTGCTAATGGCTCAAGATTTTATAAAAATATTGATGAACTAGTTGTTGGCCAGGGCATCCAGTGCTAAGATGACTACCAGAAGTATCTCCAACTATGTTGACCCTTGGGTCCTGACCTTTATCATGGGTGTCCTGGTTAAGGGATGTAAAACAGCAACTCTCCAGTGGGTTTATCATGCATGATGGTAGTTGATACCATGTGTACAGTGTATGACTGTATATTAATCTTGTATTTTGCAACTTTATTCTAATACAGACTTTAAGATTTTTCTATATATAGTATCATGTCATCTGTAAAAAGTGAGTTTTACTTCTACCCTTCCAATTTGTCTTATTTTTCTTATTTGATTGCTGTTGCCAGGCCTTCCAATACTATGTTAAAAATATTAATAGAATTGGTGAGAGTGGGCATCCTTGTCTTTTTCCCGATTTTATAGGAAAAGCTTTCAGTTCTTCACTATTGAGTATGATGATAGCTCTGCGTTTGTCATAAACGGCCCTTTTTATGTTGAGGTATGTTCCCTCAAGGCCAACATTGATAAGTTGTTTTTTGTTTATCATGAATGGATGTTGAAATTCGTGAAATGCTTTTTCTGCATCTATTGAGATGATAATGTGATTTTTTTAACATCTTTATTGGAGTATAATTGCTTTACAATAGTATGTTTCTGCTTTATAACAAAGTGAATCAGTCATACATATACATATGTGCCCATATCTCTTCCCTCTTGCATCTCCCTCCCTCCGAGCCTCCCTATCCCACCCCTCTAGGTGGTCACAAAGCACTGAGCTGATCTCCCTGTGCTATGCGGCTGCTTCCCACTAGCTATCTATTTTACGTTTGCTAGTGTATATATGTCCATGCCACTCTCTCGCTTTGTCACAGCTTACCCTTCCCCCTGCCCATATCCTCAAGTCCGTTCTCTAGTAGGTCTGTGTCTTTATTCCCGTCTTACCCCTAGGTTCTTCATGACATTTTTTTCCCTTAAATTCCATATATATGTGTTAGCATACGGTATTTGTCTTTCTCTTTCTGACTTACTTCACTCTGTATAACAGACTCTAGGTCCACCCACTTCATTACAAATAGCTCAATTTCATTTCTTTTTATGGCTGAGTAATATTCCATTGTATATATGTGCCACATCTTCTTTATCCATTCATCCGATGATGGACACTTAGGTTGATTCCATCTCCGGGCTATTGTAAATAGAGATGCAATGAACATTTTCATACATGACTCTTTTTGAATTATGGTTTTCTCAGGGTATATGCCGAGTAGTGGGATTGCTGGGTCATATGGTAGTTCTATTTTTAGTTTTTTAAGGAACCTCCATACTGTTCTCCATAGTGGCTGTACTAATTCACATTCCCAGCAGCAGTGCAAGAGTGCTCCCTTTTTTTTTTTTTTTTTTTTTTGCGGTATGCGTGCCTCTCATTGTTGTGGCCTCTCCCGTTGTGGAGCACAGGCTCCGGACGTGCGGGCTCAGCGGCCATGGCTCACGGGCCCAACCAGTCCACGGCATGTGGGATCTTCCCGGACTGGGGCATGAACCTGTGTCCCCTGCATCGGCAGGAGGACTCTCAACCACTGCGCCACCAGGGAAGCCCGAATGTTCCCTTTTCTCCACACCCTCTCCAGCATTTATTGTTTCTAGATTTTTTGATGATGGCCATTCTCACTGGTGTGAGATGATATCTCATTGTAGTTTTGATTTGCATTTCTCTAATGATTAATGATGTTGAGCATTCTTTCATGTGTTTGTTGGAAGTCTGTATATCTTCTTTGGAGAAATGTCTATTTAGGTCTTCTGCCCATTTTTGGATTGGGTAGTTTGTTTTTTTGTTATTGAGCTGCATGAGCTGCTTATAAATTTTGGAGATTAATCCTTTGTCAGTTGCTTCATTTGCAAATATTTTCTCCCATTCTGAGGGTTGTCTTTTGGTCTTGTTTATGGTTTCCTTTGCTGTGCAAAAGCTTTGAAGTTTCATTAGGTCCCATTTGTTTATTTTTGTTTTTATTTCCATTTCTCTAAGAGATGGGTCAAAAAGAATCTTGCTGTGATTTATGTCATAGAGTGTTCTGCCTATGTTTTCCTCTAAGACGTTGATAGTTTCTGGCCTTACATTTAGGTCTTTAATCCATTTTGAGCTTATTTTTGTGTATGGTGTTAGGGAGTGATCTAATCTCATACTTTTACATGTAGCTGTCCAGTTTTCCCAGCACCACTTATTGAAGAGGCTGTCCTTTCTCCACTGTACATTCCTGCCTCCTTTATCAAAGATAAGGTGACCATATGTGCGTGGGTTTATCTCTGGGCTTTCTATCTTGTTCCATTGATCTATCTTTCTGTTTTTGTGCCAGTACCATACTGTCTTGATTACTGTAGCTTTGTAGTATAGCCTGATTCCTCCAGCTCCGTTTTTCGTTCTCAAGATTGCTTTAGCTTTTCGGGGTCTTTTGTGTTTCCATACAAATTGTGAAATTTTTTGTTCTAGTTCTGTGAAAAATGCCAGTGGTAGTTTGATAGGGATTGCATTGAATCTGTAGATCGCTTTGGGTAGTAGAGTCTTTTTCACAATGTTAATTCTTCCTATCCAAGAACATGGTATATCTCTCCATCTATTTGTATCATCTTTAATTTCTTTCATCAGTGTCTTATAATATTCTGCATACCGGTCTTTTGTCTCCTTAGGTAGGTTTATTCCTAGATATTTTATTCTTTTTGTTGCAGTGGTAAATGCGAGTGTTTTCTTGTTTTCACTTTCAGATTTTTCCTCATTAGTGTATAGGAATGCCAGAGACTTCTGTGCATTAATTTTGTATCCTGCTACTTTACCAAATTCATTGATTAGCTCTAGTAGTTTTCTGGTAGCATCTTTAGGAATCTCTATGTATAGTATCATGTCATCTGCAAACAGTGACAGCTTTACTTCTTCTTTTCTGATTTGGATTCCTTTTATTTCCTTTTCTTCTCTGATTGCTGTGGCTAAAACTTCCAAAACTATGTTGAATAAGAGTGGTGAGAGTGGGCAACCTTATCTTGTTCCTGATCTTCGTGGAAATGGTTTCAGATTTTCACCATTGAGGATGATGTTGGCTGTGGGTTGGTCACATATGGCCTTTATTATGTTGAGAAAAATTCCCTCTATGCCTACTTTCTGTAGGATTTTTATCATAAATGGGTGTTGAATTTTGTCAAAAGCTTTCTCTGCATCTATTGAGATGATCATATGGTTTTTCTCCTTCAATTTGTTAATATGGTTTATCACATTGATAGATTTGCGTATATTGAAGAATCCTTGCATTCCTGGAATATACCCTACTTGATCATGGTGTATGATCCTTTTAATGTGCTGTTGGATTCTGTTTGCTAGTATTTTGTTGAGGGTTTTTGCATCTATGTTCATCAGTGATATTGGCCTGTAGTTTTCTTTCTTTGTGACATCCTTGTCTGGTTTTGGTATCAGGGTGATGCTGGCCTCGTAGAATGAGTTTGGGAGTGTTCCTCCCTCTGCTATATTTTGGAAGAGTTTGAGAAGGATAGGTCTTAGCTCTTCTGTAGATGTTTGATAGAATTCGCCTGTGAAGCCATCTGGTCCTGGGCTTTTGTTTGTTGGAAGATTTTTAATCACAGTTTCGATTTCAGTGCTTGTGATTGGTCTGTTCATATTTTCTATTTCTTCCTGATTCAGTCTCGGCAGGTTGTGCATTTCTAAGAATTTGTCCATTTCTTCCAGGTTGTCCATTTTATTGGCATAGAGTTGCTTGTAGTAATCTCTCATGATCTTTTGTTATTTCTGCAGTGTCACTTGTTACTTCTCCTTTTTCATTTCTAATTCTATTGATTTGAGTCTTCTCCCTTTTTTTCTTGTTGAGTCTGGCTAATGGTTTATCTATTTTGTTTATCTTCTGAAAGAACCAGCTTTTAGTTTTGTTGATCTTTGTAATTGTTTTCTTTGTTTCTATTTCATTTATTTCTGCCCTGATCTTTATGATTTCTTTCCTTCTGCTAACTTTGGGGTTTTTTTGTTCTTCTTTTTCTAATTGCTTTAGGTGCAAGGTTAGGTTGTTTCTTAAGGTGGGATTGTATTGCTATAAACTTCCCTCTTAGAACTACTTTTGCTGCATCC